>NC_143553.1:83612500-83914750 GCF_054136105.1 Typopeltis vanoorti
TCTGGGGAAGGGGAGACACACACACACAGAGAGAGAGAGAGAGAGATAGCAGACTCAAAAACCCTAGTTGTCATGTTTCCCATTACTGCCTCATTTGAGTCTAGCAAGGAGTTCTGATCTAAGTGGTGATCATGCTATTTCACTTCCTACCTTCTGTACACTCATGTCCTTAACGAGTATGAAGATATCATTATTACCAATAACGAAGTCACTGAGTCTTATTTATGAATAAGAATTATGAATAAAATACAATCCATTTAAAAAAAAAGTGACTATGGATTATACATATCTTTCACAATTCAGACAAAGCAGGAAATTGCAGTTTTAGTGAACTTCACACAAAACAGAAGCAAAGAGAAATATTTTTGATCAAACATGAACTATCACACATCATTATGTTGTCATGCAATGAATCCAATGAAATCAAACAGATCCAATGGTCTATGTCATGTAAAAAAATAAGGATTTTTACAAGAGTTTTTCTCTGTTTTTTTATAATTCTTTTGATAGGGAAGATGTTAAAATTCACATTCATGCTCTTCAAACAGCTGTATAGTCCAAGCTGTGTGAATGGAGTATTTGTTATCTTGGAATACTGCATTGTTGTTTGGAAATAACATTTGGATCATGTGATGTACCTGATTACTCAAAATGTCCAAATAATCTCTCGAAGTAATTCTGCCATTAAAAGCAATAACCAGACCAACGAAATACCAGGATATTGCTGCACTATATTCCTAACTTCCTATCACAGAATCAACTATGTGTTGGAATCACACATTCTGGCTTGTAGACTTCCTTGGGTATTCTCCAAACATAAACTTGTCCTGATATAGGAAATAGCATGAAGGTCGACTCATCTCACCATATCACCTGTTTCCAGTTTTCTAATGAACAGTTTAATGGTTGACATCATCATTTACACATCTGAGCGTTACTTTCAGTGATCAGAAGTTTAGCAATTGGAGCTTTACCATGAATATTGGATTTATGAAGCTTAAGCCAGATAGTTTGTGTGGAAAGAGATTCTGCAAGGTGAATATTTAGTTCTGCAGTAATTCTGTTTTTGTTTTTTTTTTTTGAAACAATCCTTATTCAATGTCTCCAATCTTTGTCATTTTTGATTTTTATCCACTGTTTCTCTTCAATGATGATGTCCTGCCATGATCTGTTTATGCGAACATAACTTTCGAAACTGCTGATATCAATACACCTTATAATGTACAGTTTTTGTAACTGACGCTCCAGCTAAACATGCAACAACGATTTGTCCTCTTTCAATGTCAGACATTTTCCGATTTTTTAACATAAATTATCACTCAGTATAATCACTAATGCACTTATATGAGAACTACATAGTGTAAACAAAACAAGAACATTCTGTGCTGCCACGAGATGTTTTTTTTTTCGATGTAGCCAACACAAACAAATTCTATTCCTAAAAATCTTAGTCTTTTCATTATTTTGTCCAACCCCCTGCACGCACGCACGTGTGTTTTTGTTGTACCACTGTTCTGTCAGTTCCCGTTTCATTTAGCTACATTTCAAGTAATTACTCCAGAGATCTAGAATATTTCTGTTTTTATGTCACCTTTATTACTGGTTCCTTTACATTACTCCATGTCTAAGTTTTTTTCTATACCCCCACCCCCTGAATATTTCTGATATTTATCCTCTATATCCTTACCAAAGTTTTTCCTATGATTTTCATTTACTCTTACACAGCTGTTTTCCTTTTTTCTGTATGTTATCTTAGAGCAGATGATTATAGTTTAATAATAGACAACTGTGTGTTATTTATTCTTAATAAGTAACACATATGCACTGTTGAAAATATTTACAAAATATCTGTAGTTAATTCATCTTAACTAAATATTTTTTTAACTGTATCAATGCATTACTTATTCAGATGACTATCACATTAAAAAGATATTCTCACCAATTTTAGTTTGATTTTTTACTAGAGTTAACCTGGAAATATTGTTCATATGCCTGGTATATCAAGATATACTTGTTTCTCTGCATTTCTGACTGGTACACTATGACTTATAGCTGGTCTTTAGAATCTGCTGTAATCTCTACAAGTAATCTTATTTGGATTGGAATGATACAGATCTGATAGTCTATGTCTGTCCCCTTTGTGGAAGATAGTACTTTTTAAATCTGTTAATTTTTCCTAACTGTAATTTGACTATGTATATATTTATATAATTTTGTTAAATAAGTTAGGAAATTGACATTTTTTTAGTTATCTTATATTAGCTACTCAAGGTAGCTAATATAAGATATGATACTTAGGCAAAAATTTTACATTAATAAAATTTTTACACGAGTTTTCCTTCTTTTTATAATTTTTTTCATTATGCCAACTCACTGTAGTTCATTGCTGAAACAAACATTTTTACATGAGTTTTCCTTCTTTTTATAATTTTTTTCATTATGCCAACTCACTGTAGTTCATTGCTGAAACAAACATCTTCCCTGGCCTCAGATTTGAACATTATTGAACATTCAAGAAGAATGGTACATATTCCATCAGAAACTATTCAAAACTTGTTCAAGTACACTCCAAAAAGAATTCAGGCTGTACTGAAGGCAAAACGTGGTCCAACACTATATTAATAATGAAATATGGTATGTATAACAAGCATATCTATTATTCTGTCCAAACCCTGTGTGTGTGTGTGTGTGTACGCACACAGGATGTTTCAAATCGAAGTTATTTTATTCAGAGCAATTTGTAGAGATGGAATATCCTCAAACTTGGTGGGTACTATACGCCCACAGATGTGAGACCCTTTGCCAATTCTACACATCTCAAAAGAAGGAGAATCCATTTCGAGTTTTTAAAGTGGTAACTATTTTGTTCATATAACAGTTGGAAAATTTTATGTATAAAGCACGTGATTTCACATGTTGGTGACCAATTCATACATCCTTTATTTTTCCTCCCCCTTGAGCATGAATTGACTCTTCTTGTCAGGTTGCCAGACTAGGCATTCGGATTTGTGGTCAGGCAGTGATTCGTCTGCTGGAAACCATCTCTTAACCAGTTCATGAGAAAGAAATTTTAACAAAAAAAAAAAAAAAAAGGTTCAATAATTGACTGATATGGAAAACAAGGTGCTGTGAGTGAAAAAAGGGCGAATTTCGCAGACCATGTGAACCGAATGCAGTGCAATGTATGGTTTGTTAATTTGAAGAGACAAATGGTTCAACAACCCAACCAGGAAGGGGATGTAAATCTGGAATTCAGCAAATGACTGAAGATGTTGCAAATGCAGTTCTTGAGCAGTCAAATGAGAATATTGTAGGTTCATACAATGCATGTCATGTAGCAAGACAATTAGATATGCCATACACCACAATATGGAGAAATCTGCAAATGGGAGATGCCTAATATTTCTGGCGCACATAGAAGTGGATGAGGATTCACCTAGGAACATCCTATGGATTGACGAAGCACATTTTCATGTTTGTGGAACAGTAAACATTCAAAACTGCTTCATCTGCACTACAAAGAATCCCTGTGCATTTCAACAAGTTCCTTCATTTACTAAGGGTCAGAGTATGGATAAGATTCATGGCAAGTTCATTATTGGGCTATTTTTCTTCAAAGAAATACATCAAACCAGACCTATAACCTGCATAATCAGGGCTGCACGTTACTGGGGCATGTTGAGCAGTTTTGTCATCCCACAACTGAGCAAACAGGGTGTCCAAACACAACAGTGTTGATGCAAGATGGAGCACCTCTCCATATAGAACATGAAATTCAATAATTAGTGCATCAAAATTTCACAGACAATAGAATAATCAGTTCACCATTTTCGATGAAATGGCAATTACATTTGCCAGACCTTAACTTCCGTGCTGTTTGAATTTGAAGTTACCTCAAAAGTATGTGCCAGATCAAAGTTCTTAACCTGGCAGATCTGAAAGAAAATCTCACATCGTGTGTGAAACCCTTTGACAGATCAACTGTGTTCTAATGTAGACAATGCTTTAGGGAATTTCAGTTATTGATCCTGCAAAAAGTCTAATACACTGAATGTCACCTCCACTGATGACAGCTGCTTGCAGCATGTCAGCCCTATGTAATATGCTTTTTGTACGATATTGTTTTATGAAATGAGCGAAATAAACATCATCGAATAACTTTGTCATTGACCCAAAATCATTTCACAATAATGTAATTCTCTTCCCCTGTCTCAAGAGATTTTGACTTTTTTAAATATCAAAATCTCTTGCCCATGATCTGGTTAGGATAGCAACCATGTCTGAGAGTATTTTGTCTACTGGTTCTCTCTACAGATTGCTCTGAACAGGAGGTACTTTAATTTGAAACACCCAAGGCAGATAAAATATTTAACCAGGAATGCTCAAATAGAGGGGTGTTAAGGGTCAAAGCTGTATAACTGAGAGGAGACCTCCACATAGCCTTTCAAAGGAATGCGGAGAACCAACCAGCGCTTCTGACCTAATGTCCAATCCTCCCCTTCTCGCGGTGCACCCTGTTGGATATCTACCTGGAAACTGAATGAATGAGGATGGGCTGGCAATTTGGGATTTAGCCAACCAAATTGTATTCTTATTGGTTAAACCAAAATAAAAAATGATGGTACAACGTGACAAAATTTCATCCCGGTTGAACAAGGCCCCCGCGTTGTTTTCGTCAGGGAACCAGAGCGAACAGTGAAAAATCAGTTACTGGAACAAATCTGAAAACACATCCCAACTCAACATCACCAGAGTTAAAGATCAGTACTATCAACATAAGAAGCCTGAATGGCAAAGAAATGGAGCTAGCTGAGGAATTAGATAAGTGCCAGATCGACATAATAGGGGTGACTGAAACAAAAAAGTCCAAAACTGGTGAGATCTTTCTGAGCAATAAATACAAAATGTTATATTCAGGCAATGACAATCAAGGAAAAGAAGAAGTAGCCATAGTATTCAACACAAAATACGAAGTTAATCTTCTTGAATGGCAAGCAGTGATAAAGATAATGAAAGTTAATGAAAGACAAAGATAATGAAAATAGGCAGAATCGTTGAAAGTGTCAACTGCATTGCGAACGGAGAACCTGTGAACAAGTAAAACATTTCAGCTACTTAGGCACGATTTTTAGTGAAGATGGTAAATTAAATATGGAAATAGACAACAGAATCAACAAAGCTGGTATAGTAGGAAGTCAATTGAATAAATTCATATGGAATAAGAGAGAAATTAGTTGGAGCACTAAATTAGCTGTATACAAGACAGTGTTCAAACCAGTTTTAACTTATGGATCTGAGAGCTGGGTCAGAAGTAAAACACTTGACCAAAGACTAGAGACCGCAGATATGAGAGTCCTGAGAAAGATTAGAGGGGTGAACAGATGGCATCAATGGCAATATCATATTAAAAACAAGGATATTAGGAAAGAACTAGACATTGTCAGCATCCAGGAATGTGTTAGCAGAGCTAATCTCAGGTGGTATGGTCATTTAAACAGAATGGGCGAGGAAAGATTGGCAAAACAAGTGTTCTCTGCCAGTTTGGCAGGAAAACAACTCAGAGGAAGACCAAGATATGGGTGGATTGATACGGTACAAAGTGCCTTAGACGACAGAAATATAAGGTCTGATAATATTGGAGTCTTAACAAGTAACAGACTGATCTGGAGGAAAATTGTAGATAGGAAGTTAGTAATGATGTAAATTTTTCATGTAGTACTATCATATCCTGTACACCCCTTGAAGGTACATGGCAGGAATTTGATGATGATGATGAAAAATTTTATAGTAGCTGTACTACATAATTTAGAAGGCCCAGTCAGTAAGTCAAATTCCAGATGATTAGAGTAGGATTCTCATAGTGATGAGTACTCTACTCTATAAAAAGAGAAATAAAACCGAATTCTTAAACTTTTGAATTTTTTCCCCTTTTTAATGTGATATTCACTTTCATATGGCTTTAAACTAAATGATCATGTTCTATTTCAAGTCCCTTGTCTGCTGAATTATGCGAACAATTTTGAAGTTATCACCATTCACAATAACATAATCAATTACTTACTTCTAGATAATAAATGTTTACTAACAAAGCTGAACATATTTAATTCTCACTTAAAAATTGAAGCTTATATTAAATAAGACATTTGAAGAGTCCACATAACTTTTTGATTAAAATGTGCAAAATGGCAATCTATAATCCCCCACTCCCAACAATTTTAACTACTTCTCTGGTTTACAAGAATTCTACTAATCTTGAGTAACTGATGATTGATAGTCACTGCAAAATCTGCACATTGTGTCAACATTATCAACAACAAAATTATGACCATAAAGATTAATGAAAAAGAAAAAAAACTACCAATCACATTTTTTCAGGTTTATATATATAATCTTACAGTTGAAACTGAAGAAGATACCACTGACACCCTCCGAAAGAAAGAAATAATGACAGAAGAGTGTGTGGTATGGGGGGGGGGGAGATACAGAGTTACCATTAGAAATCAAAGAGATGAAAGGCCAATAGATTTTTGCACTGAGAATGAACTACATCATAAACACACTTTTCCAACAACATAAGAGAATAATACACCTGGAGATAGATTAAAATGGTACAACTCAGACTCATTCCAGAACAGACGATGGAACAGCTTACGAACTGCTCATGTTAGGATCTATTTAAAACCAATGATTTTACCAGAATCTATGGAACATATAAGAATGAAAGAAGCAAGATTCCATGAGGTCTTATAGCATATAGAAAATGCCGCATCAGATGAACTGTGTAACTAGGCCAAGATGACTTTGACTGAAATAGCAAAACATTATAGCCCAGAAGCAAGTGGAAAGAAAATCAATAAGATTATATCAAGAGAAACTTGATCTGATCAGCTTCAGGAATAACCAATGAAAGCAACAGAAATTATTACAAAGAAATCAGGTAAAACATACATCAATAAAATATACAATGAAACAGAGTCTCATGCAGCAGTAATGAAACAAAGTTTCCCCTTTCAAAATCGAAGAACTAACAGTTTCAATGGGAAAAAAAATACAACATAGAAGATGGGCACCTCCTTAAAAAAAAAAAAAATCTAGAGATGGAAAGAAGTTGAAGATCTATAGAAAAAAATTCAGATATATTAGACCATGAGCGTGGCACAAACATGGGAAAATGAACCTCCCATTCTCAGAGAGAGAATGGTGCTAGCTATTAAAAAAAAAAAAAAAAAAACCTGGAAAAGCAGTAGGCATGGATGATATCAACACCAAGATGATAAATTCTTGGCCAGAGCAGAGATAACACTGAAATAATGCAATAAAATTTGGGCTACTGGCATCTGTCCAATGGACTGGATGAAGACTATATTTATAATCAATGTATAAAAAAGGAAGCACCAAGAAATGTGAAAATTATAGCACAATAAAATTAATCTCAAATGCAAGTAAAATCATGTTCAATATTATCAAAGAAGGAATTAATAACCACTTGAAGGAGTCTCATCTCATGAGAACAGGCTGGATTCATTAAGGGAAGAAGTACCTGAAACCAGATCTCAAACCTCAGACACCTTATTGAGAAATCAAGAGAATTCAATAGCCTTGCTTACTCATGCTTTATTGACTACACCAAAACCTTCAACTGCATAAATTGGAAACTGATGTGGAAAATAATAAGTTAGTCTCATCTAGTTAATAAGTCAACTTTATAACAATAACCAAACTGCAACAACAATTGATAACACATCATCAAATTAGTTTCTTTAGAAAAAGGAGTAAGGCAAGGTTGTATACTATTTCCTGGAGTTTTCAATCTCTGTAGTGAAGAGATCGCATCAAGAGATCTCTGGATGACTGGAATAGAGGCATACTGAAAGGTAGCTCAAAAATCAAAAACTAAACATATGTTGATGACATAGTACTAATAACAGAATGTGAAAAGGACATGAATGACCTACTTGGAAGAAGAGAATCATATATAGATCATTATAAGGAGTGAAAGATTAACATTAGTAAAACAAAGCTGATGATTCTAGGTGGGAATCATAATGGAAATACTTCTTCAGGACTGCTTACTAAACAGATAAAGTTGATCAGTTTATCAAACTGGGCTAATTAATCTCTGATAATGAGTTACATGGAGGAAGTAAGAAGACTAATTACAATGTAGAAATTTTTCCCCCCTTGGTTAGAAAGTAACTGTTATTTGCCAAGAAATTATATTCTAAATTAATCCTTTTTCCATGTGTAATCAAACAAACAAAGTTTGGTTACACTTACTGTAGCCAAACGTGTAGAAGTACGAGGTGTGACAATTCCTGGAATGCACTTGTAAAACCTACATTCGGACCTATCCATTAGTGGCCACTGTCACCTTCGAATTAGTTCTCTTATGCATTTATACACTGGTTTAGACAGTGTTCCCATGTTTGGAAACAGACCTGGAACTCTTTTATGGAATACTCTTGAGTTCCTTTATCACATTATGCTGGATATCAGTGATGTCAGAAAGTCTTTGTCCTTTTTAGCACAGCTTTCAATTTTGGAAACAGCCAGAAATCACAGGGATCTAAGTCAGGTGAATAAGCAGGATGACCTAATTTGACAATTGCTTTTTTGGCCAGAAACTCTCTCACAATCAGCACACTATGGCTTGGTGCATTGTCATGATGGATGATCCACTTGTCAGGACAAAATTCAGGCCTTTTTTTTCTGAACAGAATCTCGTAATCTTTTCAGCACCTCTAAATAGCATTGTTGGTTGACCATTTGTCCCTGTTCAATGAATTCATGGTGGACTAGCCCTTGTAATCAAATAAACACCAGCATGGTCTTGAACTGTGAACATGACATGTCCCCCCCCCCCCCCCCCAAAGGTGAACTATAGGCTTTTTCAGTGCATCCAACGCCATATGCCACTTTCAACAGCTCCAACATCTCAGTAGCAGTTTTCCAATTTTCACACAAAATTTGATGTTAGCACACTGCTTTACATTTCAATCACACATTTTTATGCTAAAGTTCACATGCAGATCTTTATTGTTTTTGCAATGGCCAACTATCAAATGGCTCTATCAGCTTTATGTTTACGCTAGCATTAGTTAAAACATATACAAAGATGATTACTAACATGGCTCCAACCAAATCACCACACGGCCATTCCAGGAATTAAATTGTCACACCTCATATCTTCATGACTAGGCTACTTGTGTAAAGAGACTGAAAACTTCACATCAATTGATGGTATCCCAAAATGTAAAAGCACACTTCCTTTTTGGAAATAAATAATGTCATGCATTAAGGGCCATTCACTCCCAGAATGGTTTCAAGCTTTATTGAGGTCTAATCAGAGTGAACCAGATCCAGAAAGATATGAAAGTTACTCGTTAAAGTTACAATGGATTGATTGGACCTGTGGTCATTTATACCTTTTTCGGATTTACAAGCACCTGCTGGATTAAGGATAATTAATGACCACCAGTTTTTTTTTTTTTGAATTCTTTTTTTTTTTTATTTTTTAACATTTGTCATGAGATATCTGTTTATTAACTTTACCATCCTGCAGTAGACCATAATGGTCTAGGGATATTATTGAGCCTTTGGCATCCCGATTTTGGAACTTCTGGCATTGCATTGGGTTTAAAAACACATACCTGTTCATTATAGTTTTTGTATGTTGTGTTGCAGGGTCATGCTCATTATAGTCTACTGCTTGGCTGATTAATGTGTCAGGGTGGATCACAGCATTTGCAAAGAATTTTACAGCCTTTTCACATGTGAAATTTTAATTTATTTGATTTTTATGGCACAAAGATATCAAAGGTCATACTGCACAAGGAAACAGGTTACAGCAGTACATATGGTATACAGTTAGTAGGACAATCACAAACACCCATACCCTTGGCAGGATTTGAACCAGTAGCCTCTTGGCTGAAGAGTAGATACGCTTGGCCAACCAGGCTGACTCAAGTGGTAAACAGTTCCATGCTTAGCCAGCTATGATGGTTAAGTAACAGGTCTTTAAATTAATTTATAGCTAAATATTAAAACTTTTAATAAGGTGTAGCCATCCTATTTACCTTTGAGCAGACATGATTGATATGAGCTGCAAAGCAAAACCCTTTATCTGTACCCCTAGGTATTTGGCTACTGGTTGCCTTGGATTACCAAGATATCAAGGATGAATTAATGTACATAAATCTCATATACAAGTAGCAAAAGGATTATCACCTACTAATAATAATTAGAATACTCTGGATCAGAGATAGGTACAGAAAATTCTTTCACTTGATTAGAAAGTAAATTATTCTTGCCAAAAAATTATATTCTTGCTTAATCTTTTTTGAAGTGTAAACAAAGTTTGTGCATGAAGCATCTTCACAAAGGTTGTGTATAGAGGTCAATGACTTCAAATCAATTGTCTCGATATTCCACAATATGACTTCTGCATTCATTTAAACTTGGTATTTTGCTAAGTTTGGCTCCTCCTCAATAAAGGTTGCAAATGGTCTAGGATCGCTCTTAATGTACTTCTGAAAGGAAGTAGCATTAGTTAAAACATATACAAAGATGATTACTCATATGGCTCCAACCAAATCACCACATGGACGACATTACACAGCCATTCCAGGAATTAAATTGTAGGGATACTAAGGCAATTAATGCGAAGTCATCAGCCTCTATACATAAGTAGTCTAGTCGTAAAGGTATGTCATGCACAACTTTGCTTACAGTTTGGAAAAGGATTAAGGAAGAATAAAATTTCTTGGCTAATTTAATTTACAGATTACAATGGATAGATCCATAATCACTCAGCTCACCAAGATCAGAAAGAATTGAAAATTATCTATCAGAGAAAACTAGATCATTGGTCTTCTCTGTAGTTCTTTATGTATTAGTCTTAGTAAATAAGCAAGACAATTAAGAAGAGGCAAACTACATGAGAGAGATAGCCAGATCAAATTTCTCTTCATACTGGGCTGAGGTTGGAGGATTCACTAAGACAGACAGACTGGCAGAGAAGACTTGTGACCCGTGCTGTCCAGACATAAGTCACCAACTACTAAAATTAGCATGAATTCCTGAATCTTGATGAGTACATTTTTTTTCCACAGTGAGTAGTATTTTTGAATAATTTGCTAAGCCCTGTATAATGTAATTTCATTTGCCCAACTGGAGTCATAAAATGCAAACATCATGACTGGTATAAACAGTAACTTTGTGGGAAATAAGAGTCTATTCATATTTCATTAGTTAAAAGTAAAATTATGACTTATTTGAAATTAAATTTCATGATGATCAATGGTAGTTTGATTAACATAAGTACATAGTACTCATAAGAATTAATCCAGCCCCGTTTTACTTTTTAGTTAGAGCATACATATAAATGCAACAAAATTACTTCAAAAAAAAATTATATAAGAATAATACCAACATTAGTAAGGTTTAGAATATAATTCAACTTGGATCAACTTAATCAGAATCACTATTTAAAAAAAGCTATAAAATAAATATAATTCATTTTAATAATGAAAGATAAGTAAGAATATAATCTGGCAATCATTCTAAACAACATAACACAAATATTCAGCATCCAGTACCAATATGACACCAAATTTAGTACCTAATCTATTCCTATCAGTAGCTTCTAGAGCATTCTTCACTTTTACTGCCCAATTGTCAAATGATTCCGCTCTTACTTTCAAACGATGTAGCATTACTGGAAGTTCATCCAGGGTGTATCGATACCTGTTAGTGGGGGAAGAGGGGAAAAAATATATATATATTTCGTGCATGAACTACAGAAAATGCAAGGGGATGCATATAAACGATTAAAAGCATACATTTAAAGAAATAGACATTAAAACAGTATTTCCCAACGTTTTTTGGATCATGCCCCACCTCAATGCCTCAAAGATTTTGATGCCCCCCACCGACAATGGTGAGTGTTTTGAGTATATCAGTGATGAGGTGACGAATGGAACATCATTTTCTAATTTCCTCCCTGTGGGGGCGTATGCCCCACGTTGAGAAACACTGCATTAAAAGCACATAAATTAAAAGATAAAAATGCCACTTGCATAAAATGTCAAATTTCTCTCATCCAGTGACTAATATACACTTTAAAGCTGTTTCATTACACTGCATTAAATCTTCTCGGTTACATATATTATTTATGTCTATTAAGCTGCATTGCAGAGGATGATCCATGGTTTGTGTTTCACCACATGAGCAGCTGTCATTGTGTAGTCCCCCTTATCAGCCCACATTCTGCTATGATCTGCCCATTCCAGAACGAAGTCTATTCAATGTTTTCCATCTTTGCCAGTCTAGATGTAAGCCGGGAGGAAGAGAATCTTTCAAGTTCAGAGCCTCTGGAGATTGTTCTTTCCACACTGTTGACCTTGTAGCTTTTATGGAATTTACCAACAGTTCCACTAAGTGAATAGAACTTTTCCTTGATCTTAGCCTTGTTGTACTGCAACATGGCCATCAAAGGATGCAGTTCATTATTTAGTTGTTTCCGCTCATATCTACTCTGTGTAGTCCTTCTGATGTGAGTAGATGCAAAACCAGAAAGTGAGTATAATGGTCAATTTTTAAGGTAGCCAATAATGTGCTGACATGTTTCCTTAAGAACCTTGTCAATAATTCTGACATGCGATGATCTTTCCCAAACAGCAGCTATAACTAAAACACGTAAAAATATTCTGCGACAATTAACATCATCTTGATGAGGTGCAAGTCCCAAAGTACCGTGTACCTCTGCACTGGCATATTGCTTTTCGACAGCAGGGTGAGCATGTATTACACCATGAAACAACATTCTAGTAATGCCATTTCAAAACAGTAATATAAAAATCCAAATTATTATTATTATTATTATCTGAGACCTCCAGGGAGTCCAGGACACATCGAGGGAAGCTGTAAATTACCCAACCCAGCTATCATACCTTCCCTTAAATTCATTTACACTAGATGCACTCACTACCCGTAAGCGCAAATTATTCCACTCACTAAATCCCAAATGGCAATTTGGGATTTAGCAGACCAAATTGTATTCTTATTGGTTTAAACCAAAAGATAGAAATGATGGTACAACATGACAGAATATGTGGGGAGTCACCCGGATAAACAAAGCCGCATTGTTTTTGCCAGTGAACCAGGGCAAACAACGAAAAGTCAGCTACTGGAACAAATCAGAAAACATACCGCAACTCAACAATACCAGAGTTAAAGATCGGTACTATTAACATAAGAAGTCCCTGAATGGCAAAGAAATGGAGCTAGCTGAGGGCATTAGATAAGTACCAAATAGACATAATAAGGGTGACTGAAACAAAAAAAGGCAAAAACTGGCGACTTTCTGAGCATTAAATACAAAATGTTATATTCAGGCAATGACAATCAAGTAAAAGATGGAGTGGCCATAGTATTCAACACTAAATAAGAAGGTTAATCTTTTTGAATGGCAGGCAGTCTCAAAGTAGAGTGATGTGGGCAAATATGAGAATGGGGAAATGGACAATGAAACTTATTTGTACCCATGGTCCCAAAGAAGGTTCTACTAAGGTAGAAGTAAGGGAAATTTTTTCAGGCTTTAGAGAAAGCAACTGATACAATGAAAAAGGAAAAGTTGGTCCTTGTTGGGGATCTAAATAGCAGAGTAGGAAAAGATTATCAGACATACAAAAATATTTTGGGAAAATTTGGAGAAAAGAGCAAAGCTAATAATAATGGCAAATACCAGTTGGATTTCTGCTCAGGACATAGACTGGTTATTACTAACACCATGTTCCAACATAAAAATGTGCACAAATACACATGGAGAGATGAGGCAAGGAATAAGAAAAGCCTCATTGACAATGTAATTGTCGATAGTGATGTTTTCTCCCTGGTGCAGGACACCAGAGTGTACAGAGGATTTGAAATTGGAAGTGATCACTATTTAGTCTTGAGGAGGATAAAACTGAATTTCATTTTGAAAAGAATAACACCTAACAATGTTTAAAGCGAATAAAATTTGTGCAGCTCTCAGATGTGAACTGTAGACTAAAATACACAAATATTATTGAAGAAAAAAAATGAAAGAGTTTGAGAACAGAAACCAAACCTTGGAGATTCAGTGGCAAGCTTTGAAGAAAACCCTGATTAATTCAGCCAGAGAGGCATGTGATGAGGTTGTATGCAAGGATAGGAAAATCAGAACTCCATGGTGGACACAGGAAGTTAAAGAGGTAGTGAAGGAAAAGAAGAAGGCATATCAAAAGTTCTTGGAAAATAAGTCAGCTTGTGCTCTTAGAGAATACAGAGACAAATGTAAGAAAGCTAAACAAGTAAAACAATTCAGCTACTTAGGCACAATTTTTAGTGAAGATGGTAAAATTAAATATGGAAATAGACAGCTGTGTAAAACGAGCTAAACGAATGTCATGGGAAGACTTTGGTAAGAATATGAAAAATAAATATCAAGAAGGTGGCAAGATATTCTGGAGGTTGTTGAAGAAGCTCAGAAATGGAGGAAAGAGTGCTGTAAAAGGAATTAGAGATGATAAAGGTGACATGAAAAGTGGAGAAAAAGATATCCTTGAAGTATGGAGTAATTACTTTGAAAAATTGCTAAATGAAACAAGCAGTGATATCATGGTAAGAAACACACGACAGGCATACGTCAGGAATACATATCCATACTTGAAGTAGAAAAAGCCATCAAAGGCTTGAAATGTGGAAACACAGCAGGAGTACATAATATTCGACCAGAATTGCTGAAGTATGGAGGTATAAAAGTGGATGCACTGCATAGTTCAGAAGGCCTAGACAGAGGGACGAATTCCTGATGATTGTAGTAGAGCTCTCATAGTACCCATATATAAAAAGGGAAATAAAACTGAATGTGAGAATTACAGAGGTAGTGTATGCCACACTTGCTTGAGCTTCGCTTGACTTTGTGCCAAGAATAGTCGATTCATGCTGAAGGGGGAGAAAGAAATGAAGGATGTACAAATTGGTCGCAAACACGCAAAATCACGTGCTTTATAGATAAAATTTTCCATCTGTTATACAAGCAAAATAGCTACCATTTTAAAAATTACAATGATCATAAAAGAAAAGTTAATTTTCGGATGTGTAATAATAAACAACTCACCCCACAATAAGGTTTGATTACTCTATTATCGGAATGGATTCTCCTTCTGTTGACATGCTCGGAAGTGTTGAAGGGTCTCGTATCTGTGGGCGTACTATATTTCCTTACTGAGTGGTCCTGGTAAGATTTATGGATGTATACTTCAGAAACTGCTGAGAAGGATTGTGGAAAAGAAGCTTGGTGAAGAACAAGCTGGATTCAGATCAAATAGAGGCTATCAGGATCAGATCTTCACTTTACGACAAATAGTTGAAAAATCATGGGAATATAACAAAGATCTATATTTAAGTTTTGTAGATCTGGAAAAGGCATATGACAAGGTGCCAAGAGAGAAGCTATTCAATATGCTACAGTTATATGGTGTCAATGGGGCATTATATCAAGCAATACTTAGTCTTTATTTGAGTTGTAAGTCAGCAATTAGAATCGAAGGAAGTACAGGAAGATGGTTTAATGTTAAATCTGGTGTCAGACAAGGATGTACATTATCTCCTCTCTTATTCATTATCTATATGGATCACATTATGAAGGAAAGTGGTATTAAACATGATATCAAAATTGGAGATGTTAATCTCAGCTCTTTGCTTTATGCGGACGATGTTATACTTCTAAATAAATCCACTATAAAAGTCTGCAAGATTCCCTGACTAAATTGAATAGCTGTTGTAATAGATTTGAAATGAAGGTCACCAATAAAAAGACTAAGACAATGAAAATAGGCAGAATCACTAAAAATGTCTACTGTATTGTGAATGGAGAATCTGTGGAACAAATAAAACAATTCAGCTACTTAGACACGATTTTTAGTGAAGATGGTAAATTAAATATGGAAATAGACAACAGAATCAACAAAGCTGGTATGGTAGGAAGTCAACTGAATAAATTTATATGGAATAAGAGAGAAATTAGCCAAAACAATAAATTAGTTGTATACAAGACAATGTTCAAAACAGTTCTAACTAATGGATCTGAGAGCTGGGTCAGAAGTAAAACACTTGACCAAAGACTGCAGATATGAGAGTCCTGAGAAAGATTAGGGGCACGAACAGATGGCATCAATGGCAATACCACATTAAGAACAAGGATATTAGGAAAGAACTTGAGATTGTCAGCATCCAGGAATGAGTTAACAGAGCTAATTTGAGGTGGTATGGTCACTTAAACAGAATGGGAGAGGAAAGATTATCAAATCAAATGTTCTCTGCCAGGTTGGCAGGAAAACGACCCAGAGCAAGACCAAGATATAGGTGGATTGATACGGTAAAAAGTGCCTTAGATGATAGTGTAAAATTTTTTTATATATATATCTTTATATTTATGATGTATAATGAGTATAAATTTATTTTGTTAATTGTGTTTACTCCTCTATGATCTTATATCCTTTCCTTAAATCTTGGCTTATGTTGTATTATTTTTTACTTGTTATTTCCTCAATTCTAAACTTTTTGTCCTATACAATTCTTACAGACACTACCCTTATTATTACCTCTATCCCTTGGCCGCTATTAGTGTATTGCCCACGTGTGCAAAACTCTATAGACAAAGGAAATGCCTCTGGCTAGAGGCAATTTCTTTGTTAGAATACTATTGTTAACCCTGTTTCAAATTTCAGAAAATTTATTTGTTTAAGCTGCACCACCAAAATTCTATAGATAACAGAAATTTCTTTATCTAAGAGCAAACACCTTGTATGGCACACTATTTTGTATCCTTTCCTTTTCTATTTCCAAACACAATAATCTAATATATTCTTATTTCGCACTGCAGTCGTGACTATCCCCAATAATTTTACACATAGGTTCTCTTTATGAGTGGTGCATTGAGAGTAGTGATCAGGCAAGTTATTTGGTTGACAAGAAAAAATTTATTCATTACTAATAAAGCAAGTTACAATTATCTTGTTAGACACTAACTTAATTAATGTTGGTATAAATGGTAAAATAAGATAACTCGACGAAACATGAACATTCTAGTTCCCATACAACACGAAATGTTATCTAATACTATTAAAATGGGATGTCCTAATTACTTAACACTCCTAGATTATTTTCACACAATCAATGGTTCAAGAACTACTCGACAATGACAAATTAAAATATTTTCATGCTGCACTTTTTCCAAGTTTTCTGACTGAGCTCAATCATTCCCTATCCATGGATCAACTCCTACAACAATTGATAAATCACAATTCTAATTAGTCCCTTTTACCGTCACAATGTGACTTTCTTTGTATACAAAATTTTGGAAAAAGTTCTTACTTTACCGAGGTGTCGGGATCTCACTGGCTTATACTTGCGATCATCAACTGGAATTATACGCCTCATATTTTCTTCATCTCGTCCCTTTTCGAAGAGGTTACCTGGCTGATACATTCCTTAGGTTCTTGCTTCTGGAAGGTAGATATGCGAATACAATCACGATTCGTTGCCTACGATGTTCAAGAGCACTGCTGCCGATATTGGTCCACGAGGTTCCACATTTCCTTCTCGGCCTACGCTGAACTTCTGCTATGCTGAGACCTATACGTACGTTGGCATTCTACTTGGCCGCACAGTCACACTCATTCATCTCACCTCGACCTCACTGGAACTTCCTTTCTCCGGGAACGACTGGAACAGATCCGAGGCAAAAAACCTCGTTTTTGTGTCACAAAAAACTATATACTCCCTCGATGACCATCACACTGCATTTCAATTCCTCTGCACTCCGTTCCGACGCTTCTCGTTCTCGTCCATGGGAGGGACATCGGAGTTAATTCCAGATTTGTATCAAAGAAATTTGGCTCTAGCTGTGGGCAATTTCTTTGTCTACCAAATTTTGCACACATGAGCAATTTAAGTAGTGGTCACAGAGCGAAAAGGGTGAAAATAAGCGTGAGAAATTATATTAAGTGATAGAGATATTCACTAAAGATAATAATCGTAAGTTTTATTAATAACAAATTATAAACACAACACACACACACACACACAGGGTAAGAATTTTAGGTAAAGCAAAAAAGGAGAAATTTAACAATACAAGTATTACATCGAGAATTTAGATACTTGTTAAATCTGAATGAAAGGAAATACAATATAAATTCTCTTTCATTCAAGATTTAACATAGAAATATAAGATCTGATTATATTCTTGTCTTGACAAGTAACAGACTGATTTGGAGGAAAATTGTAGATAGGAAGTTAGTAATGATGTAAATTTTTCATGTAGTACTATCATATCCTGTACCCCCCCCCCCCCTTGAGGGTACATGGCAGGAATTCGATGATGATGAATTCAGTGCAAACATATTCGTTGATATTGGATGAATCATTAGAACAGCATTATAATTTTTCAGTTTTCTATTCTTTTCTTTGTATTTTCTTGTAACTAATATATGTAACATAGTTATAGTTATAAACTATAACTAACATATTCTTGTTTCAACTCAAAAAATGTGTCTCAGAGTGACAACAGTAAAGAATTTTTGCAGTCTAAAATTCACTTCTCCTATCATCTTTTTTTCCCTCATAATCCTTAATATTTTATTAGAATTTTCATTATATCCAGTGCTTTGACTGGAAAAAAGTCTCTTGATCGTTTCTGCTGCAACATCTACGATTCGTTTTGGTGGCGCATTAACATTCCTAACATAAACCATCCCAAAAGAAGTCAATTTTTTGTATTCCTTTATTTAAGAGTCTCTTAAGTGATGACTCTTGGCCTAAGTCACTTTAAGTATCGTTCAATTTTAGCAATATGAAGTTAACCACCTGAAAAACAGTTGTATCTTGTTACTAAGTGCTTCAACAATTAATTTAATAAGCTGACGAAAATTGTGGAAGAGAAACTTAGAGAAGAAGTTGGTTCATGCCAAATAAAGGTTAATAAGAGCAGATCATGGGAACACAAAGATCTATAGTTAAGTTTTATAGATCTGAAAAGGCATTCAATGCCCAGAGAAAGGCTTTTCAAAATGGTGCAATTATATAGTGTAAATAGAACACTATACAGAGCAATACACAGGCCGTGTTTCAGTTGACAGCCATTAGAATTGAAGGAAACATTGGAAGGTGTTCTGATGTAAGATCAGATGTAAGACAAGGATGCACACTATTTCTACTCTTATAAATCATCTATGTGGGTGGTTTGAAAACTTCTTGGCCTTGACCATAAATGGCAACACTATCGGCAATTTTTTTTTTTTTCTATGTTGGTACACCTTTCATAAGTATCCATATGAAACTGCAAATCTTTCTATCAATTAGTTTTTTATATGGCTGTCAAAAGTGTTGTCTGTATCCCTTGAAATGGTTGAAATTGAGTAATGCGGTTATAAAATTCTTTATAAAAGAAGGTTTAACACAAAAAGAAATTCATTCAAAATTCATAAAAGTTTATGGGCACTCTTCTACTTCGTTTTTGACAATTAAGAAATGGACTGCAGAGTTTAAACGCAGCTGTACCAGCCTTGAAAATGATCCACGTGAAGGATGTCCAAAAAGTGTAACAACACCAGAAATCATTGATCGGTGCATGATATGGAATTGGATGACCAGCGAGTCAAAGTGCATGAAATCGCTGAGACTATACGCATTTCAAAAGAATGTGTAGGACATATTTTGCATGAAGAATTGCAAATAAAAAATCTTTGTGCAAAATAGATGCTGTACTGATCAAAAATGCACATGCACGAAAATCTCTGAATAGTGTTTGAGGCCTTTTAACTAGAATAAAACTGATTTTGTGCATCGATTTATTACTATGGATGAGACTTAGATTCACCATTACACACCAGAATCCAAACAGTGGACAAAAGCTGGTCCATCAGCAGGAAAGGTGTCATTGCATCGGTGATTTAGGATGCTAAAGGTATTTTGTTTATTAATTATCTTGAAAACTGTAAAACAATAACTGGGGAATATTATTCTGATCTTTTAACCAGACTAGACGAAAAAAAAATCATCTTTCATCAGGACAATGCACCTGCCCACAAAGGTGTTTTGGCAATGGGAAAATTAAGGGACCTACACTATGAATTGTTGGAACATCCACCCCATTCCCCAGATTTGGCTCCCTCTGACTTCTATCTCTTCCCAAAACTAAAAATCTTCTCGCGGGTCAGCGTTTTTCTTTAAATCGAGAGGTGATTGCAGCTGTGGTGGAGTATTTGCAAATCTTACTGAAAACCACTACAATACTACAGATCTTACGAGAACCACTAGGGATGGGATAATGGTGCTGGAGCATCGCTGGAATAAATGTATTAGTCTTAAGGGAGATTATGTTGAAAAATAAAAATAATTTTGAAATTGTAAATTCGTTTTTTCATCGCTAGGCCACGAACTTTTCAGACTACCCTCATATAACCCAGTCAAGATCGCAAACCAGTTAAATCTGATTTACTATTCATTCATTGAAGTTATGTTAAATGAATATTATGATTTCACACAATTTCTTTCATAAATTATGAAAGAAAGTGGCATTAAACCAAATATTAAAATCAGAGATATCAAATTTAACTCTTTGTTTACTGCAGACGATGTACTCTTAAATGCATCCAGTGCAAGTCTCCACGATTATCAATTTGGCATGAAAATGTGCAATAAAAAGATCGAAACTATGAAAATAGGCAGGAACAGCAAGTAAAATATTTCAGCTATTTAGACACACTTTTTAGCAAAGATAGCAATTAAATTTGGAAATAAGCAAAGCTGGTATGCTGGGCAACTATTTGAATAAATTTATATGGAATATGAGAGAAATTATATAAAACACTAAACATTATATAAAACACGGTTCAAACCAGTTTTAAGTTATGGATCTGAGAGATGAGTAGGAATAAACTTCATCAAAAATTAAAGACCACAGATTTCTGAGAAAAATTAGCGGCCTGAACAGATGGATCAAAGGGCAGAATCATATAAAAACTTCCTAATATCTTAATTTTTTAAGATATTAGGAAGGAACTTAACATTGTTAGCATTCAAGAATGTATGAGCAGAGCTGATCTAAGGTGGTATGGTCACAAACAGAATGGGAGAGAAAGGTTAGGAAAACAGTTGTTTGATGCCAAGATGGCAAGAAAAATACCAAGATCTAGATTAATTGATTCACTAGAAGTGCTTCAGAAGACTGATATTAGATATGACAATACTTGGGTGCTTTAATTTATTTTAATTAAATTTAATTTTGAAATCTTTTTACCATTTTTGAACTTTATAAATTAAAAAAAATTTAACTTAAAAACAGAACTCTACTTCTTAATAAAATTAACACACTACTACATGGCACATGGTTGTGAAGATTCCTCCCCAAGCAAGAAGAATAAGCACCAACCACAAACTACTATCACATATAAACTTAATTTGAAAATTAAATGAAAACAAATTAATAATTTCTATTAAATGAATGTTAGTCCTACAACACATTTTTGAAATCATCAATGACATGTTCAAACAGCAACTGATATTATTGATAATATGAAGTATATTATTGATAATATTCAACTTTAAACTGTATTTTTAGCCTCCAATGATTCTATTCTCATAATCTTGGTGGTCAGATACTCACTATATTGCTTGCATTACAGTCAAGTCCCTAATGTGACTTAATAAATGGGATCAAATTGTCTCATATACAAATAGTTAAATCAAGCATATATTTCAGTAAGGAAAACTATTTTTACCTGAGACAGTGCTTATCAGGGGGACAGAAACATAGTTTGTCTTTATGATTGATGCACACCAGTTTACCTGAAGAAGATAATTTCAAATATTGCTATTTCACCAAACGTTCACACAAATATATACATGAAATTAATGAAATATACTTAAAACAGATAATGCTTTAAACAGCATCTTTCAACAGAACAAAAAAGAAAGAAACAGTAGTCAGATTTACAAATAATTGAATTGATGTTTCATGATAAAATATACTATCATCATAATCAAATTCCTGACATGTACCCTCAAGGGGGTGTCAGCAGTGCTGTGTTGAGACCAGCTCGCACCGGCTTACATGAGCCGGTTGTTAATGTTTTTAAGATGGGCGAGCCGGTTGTTAAACTTCTTTATGAAAGGATAGATGATGAATGGTGGTATATACTTTTTCTCATAAATATTTTGAAATTGTATAATAAATATTTACATATATTATTATCAAAAATAAATGCATAAAGGAGAATTCACAAAACACAAACCGACAAAACTCAATTTACGAACGGGAATTTGGAAACGATTTTATTTACTAAACAATGTCTGTATTCATTAAAACACAAACACGTTATCAAAACTCCCGAACTGGTATCTGAATAAACAATAATGCCTTATTTTTCGGCAAATTTCCAAGAACTTGCAACATTAAGTTCTTGGAAATGTAACATTGTTGCACTATCGATAAATACAAAAATTCATCGCGATGGCTACAGTCTCTGGTCATTTGATTGACTATGAGTGGTAATATTAGTGTTACATTTTTTTTGTTCAGGATTTCATTTGATAATAGGTAAGTTGTAGGTAATATAGGAAAATTTTCTTTAATATATGTTTTTATTTTTATTTTTTAAGAATTAAAATAATTTTAATCAGGGTTAGAGTTTTGCGGTCGAAAAAGCAGGTAGCCGTTAGTTGAAAAAATGAAATAAAACAAAACTTCTTAAACATTAAAAGGACAAAATTTGAAGAAGCTGAAACAAAGACATCTGAAGATACAACAGAACTTTGTGAAGAATCAAATTTTTCATAAAGCGAGCCGGTTGTTAAACATAAAGCGAGCCAGTGTTAAAAATTTACCAACACACCACTGGGTGTCAGGATATGATAGTACTACATGAAATTTACATCATTATTAACTTCCTGTCTACAATTTTCCTGCAAATCAATCTGTTACATGTCAAGAATAACGTTATCAGATCTTATAATTCTATCTTCTAAGGCACTTTTTACTGTATCAATCCACATATATCTTGGTCTTCCTCTGGGTCTTTTTCCTGCCAAAATGGCAGAGAACAATTGTTATGCTAATATTTCCTCTCCCATTCTGTTTAAGTTTTCAGGCTTTTGATGGCTTTTTCTACTTCAAGTATGGATATATATATTCCTGATTGCATATCTGTTGAAAGTTTTCCACTGTGCTGTTACTGATTGTTTCATTTAGCAATTTTTCTAAGTAATTACTCCTTACATCAAGGATATCTTTTTCAACAGTTTTCATGTCACCTTTATAATCATTAATTCCTTTTTCTGCACTCTTTCCTCCATTTCTGAGGTTTTTCAACAGCCTCCAGAATATTTTGAAATCCTGATATTTTTTTCTATGTTTTTACCAAAGTCTCTTCCCATGACTTTTGTTTAGCTAGTTTTACAGTCTTTAGCTTTCTTACACTTGTCTCTATATTCTCTAAGAGCATAAGCTGACTTATTTGTAATGACAATTTACATGACTTATTTATATTATTTATACGACTTATTTATATGACTTAATATATCAGAAAAAGCATATCAGGAACTTTTGATATGCTCTCTTCTTTTCCTTCACTGCCTCTTTAACTTCCTGTGTCCACCATGGAGTTCTGATTTTTCGATCCTTGCAGGCAACCTCACCACATGCCTTTCTGGCTGAATCAATTCAATGCTTTCTTCACGGCTTGCCACTAAATCTCCAAGGTTTTGGTTCCTATTCTCAAATTCTTTCATTTTTTCTTGAATAATGTTTGTGTATTTTAGTCTACAGTTCACATCTGAGAGCTGCTCAAATTTTATTTGCTTTAAACATTCTTAGGTGTTAATCTTTTCAGAAATTCAATTTTATCCTGCTCAACTAAATGGTGATCACTTCTGATTTCAAATCCTCTGTACACTCTGGTGTCCTGCACCAGGGAGAAAACATCACTATCGACAATAACATAGTCAATGAGACTTTTCTTATTCCTTGCCTCTTCTCTCCATGTGAATTTGTGCACATTTTTATGTTGGAACATGGTGTTAGTAATAACCAGTCCATGTCCTGAGCAGAAATCCAACAGGTATTTATCATTATTATTAGCTTTGCTCTTTTCTCCAACATACATACATACATACATCTTCAAGGCCCACTCTTCCTAATTGGGTTGTGGGGGCAAAAGCTGCAAGAGGAACTTCCAATGGTCACGATCCTCTGCCACCAAGTTCAGGTGTTCCGGTGGGATTCCCAAACGTGTCCACCCAAGGTTTTGGATATAATCTATCCAGCGAGTCCTTGGCCTTCCAATGTGTTAGTTGCTTTCTCTAAAGCCTCAAAAAATTTCTCCACTTCTACATCAGTAGAACCTTCTATGGGGCCATAGGCACAAATAAGTCTCATTGTCCAGTTCTCCATTCTTATATTTGCCCACATCACTCTTGCTTGATATGGCCTGCCATTGATTAGCCTCATATCTAGTGTTGAATACTATGGCTATAGTATTCAACACTAGATTGATTGTCATTGCCTGAATATAACATTTTGTATTTATTGCTCAGAAAGATCACACCAGTTTTTGTTTTTTTTTGTTTCAGTCATCCCTAATGTGTCGATCTGGTACTTATCGAATTTCTCAGCAAGCTTCGTTTCTTTGCCATTCAGGCTTCTTATGTTGATAGTGCCGATCTTGAACTATGGTGATGTTCAGTTGGGTGTGTTTTAGGATTTGTTCCAATAGCAGACTTTTCGCTGTTCGCCCTGGTTCTCTGCCGAAAAAACGGGGTCTTGTTTAACCGGGTGACACCCCCAGCCAGCATGAAATTGTCAATGACATACCATCATTTGATAAAATATATAGAGAAACCAAAACTGAAATACACATCAGAAATAACAAATATGACAAAAAATAACTGCAGGAAGTTATAACATTTGAATAATAAATGCATTATTGTTTTTTTTTTTAATTGCTCAGAGATAAAAATCCCTTTGTAGTGCTAACTTTGTTCTATATCAAGAGTCATCTCCATCTTGGAGGATTGTCTATGGATCTCCACGTAGTCCTAGTTAGTCCTTTTGTTTTAGAACTACATCTTATACCTGCATTCCTTTTTCATCCCTTTTATCTTCAAACTATTGAATATTTCTGAAGATTTTCATGTATCAGGAAATGATACATGCATATTTATTTATTTATTTTTAAACAAAAATGGGATTTTAGTACCCATCATCTTCAAAACTTTTCTCGTCCTCTTCTGGAGCTACAAAATCAGCTGTATGTCCACATCTCAAAAACATCAATCCATCTAATAGTGACCTTGTTCATTGTCAATGTATCTGATCTACAGAAAATAGTAGACCAAATAGAGGAATTATACCTTTTTAAATATTTATCTTGATATAAGTTTTTTTTTGTTTTGTTTTTTAATAGAATGCTGACTTCAACATTTTCTATCTGTGATTTGTGCTAAATATATACATACATATATCACCTTGTACACAACATTTTGGTCCAATTATAACTTAAAAAAGTCATGTCTGTTCTTTATCACAAGAAACTGCAAAGTAAAGGAAATCTAGAGATATTTAAGGAAAACAATATCATATTACATTCCCAGGATCAAGAGAATAAATTATGTGGGAGGTAAAGAGATAATAAGCATATTAAACAGAAACTGCAAAGAAAAGCAAATGCTGTCAGAAGTATACAAGCAGAAACACAAATAGCTTGTTCATGAGCAGTAAAAGCAAAAAATAGGGTAACTTGGATGGTGACAAAAGCAAAATCAGGTGAAGAAATCAGACAAGAAGGCCAAACAAAATCCTAAAGAGTTCAAACAGTATATGGAGAGTAAAAGGAAAAATGAATATCAAATAGTCAATTTAATCAATGTAGATGGAAACAGATGAAAGGAAGAGAAGAAAGTGAATTAATGAGTGATCAACTTTGTGTGTATCATCCAGGTGAAGAAAATGTAAGGGCTGTGACAGGGATCAATATCAATTTAGAGATAGATGATAAACAGGTATTTAAAATATTAGATACACCCATAGAATTGGATGAGATATCAGTCTGTATGTTACAGGAAAGTGAAAGAGAAACAGCAATGTGCTACATAACCAAGCTATTTTAATTTAAACCTCAAAACCAGCCAAGTCAGGGAGAGAGAGAGAAAAAAAAAAAAAAAAAAACATGAGTTCTGCTAGATGTGGCAAATAACAAATCCATTATTATTCAAGGAGCAATGGTTAGTATTCGTTAGTATTCAAAAAAGTGGGCTAATGACAAAATTCAGGAATGGGTGATTATGATATTCTGTGTGTGTGTGGGGGGGGGGGGGAACAGGAATGGCTTTGCAGATGTCTTGCTTTAGTAATTCACACACTTTCAGCAATACAGTGACAGTTGAGTTAGATAATGGAAGTAGCTTCACTTTGATACTGCTAAACTTTGCCAAAGTATTCAACAGGTTACTGCATGAAACAGTATTATGCATGATATAGCAAATAGGAATGAACATGAAGATAGTGGTAAACAGTGGTCAGCATTCATAGTGAAGAATTTATAAACACACAACACACATATTAGAATAATTACTTAACATTATGAAAGTAACATCCGATGTTTCGACCTCTATATTGAGGTCATCATCATCAGGTAAAATACAAGCTACAGGACACTGCGCTATACAAGGATAAAATGAATCTAGATGCTTGTTAATCTTTTAACCTAGCCTGACCTCTTGTGGGAAAAAAATAAAAATAAAATAAAATAAAATATTAAAATACAAATAAATTAAAAACAGAACTACATTAAACATTTCTAGAGTCCTCTCATATTGAGATTGTTTTTCTGGTTGTTATAAGGGCTGCAGATGGGTCTGCCACATTCTTGGAATGATTAATCCATCATTTTTGTTCAGGTTTGAATAATGTTTTAGCATTTCACACTCTTCTTTGAATTTTTTCTCAAACCAGGTTTTGGTGCGGTGTAGGGACTTGGTGCCTTTCCAGTCGATTCTGTGGCATGTTTGGAGTTCGTGGTCTGATAGGCCTGTTTTACCATAGTGGAGGTATTTAATGTGCCACTTGCGTTCGTCTTTTCTGATTGGGTTAGTGTGTCTGTTTCTCCTATGTAAGGTAGGTTGCAGGTACATTGGATTTTGTAAACCCCTGGGCAGGCCAGGTATGGAAGAGGATCTTTGGAAGAGCTAAATAAATTTCTTAATTTTGTCTGGGGTTTGAAGGTAGTCTTAATGTTATATTTAAGTAGTGTTCTGTCTATTTTTTCCAAAATGCCTCTAATATAAGGAATGGCTATGGCATTCTTGTAATCATTTTTGTTTTTAGTAATATTTTTATGGAGGATCTTGTGAACCATTTTTTACAAATGTTTGGTTAATGAGTTCAAATTCTTGGTTTAGAGCTTGTTCATTAGAGCAAATTGTTACAGCTCTGTGTTTGATGGTGCTGATGACTCCTAGCTTTTGTGTTGGATGGTGGTATGAATTTTTATGTATGTACGGGCTTCTGTGTAGGTTTGGAGTAGACTGTGAAGGAGAAACAGCATGAGGGAAGACGTGCAATGAGTGGGTCAAATGGTAAAAATATCATCAACATATCTGAACCAGACTTTGGGCTGGCTGAATCTAGAGCTCGTTGCTCGAAGTTTTCCACGTAAAAGTTAGCTATGGGAGGGGAGCCCGTGGCTGTACCTTCTTTTTGTACGTAAAAATTATTTTGCCACACGAAATACTCAGAGCAGAGCACATGGACAAAGATCGCCATGATGTCAGGAGGAAATATGTTCTGTAAGAGAATAATAGTATCATTGATAGGGACATTAGTGAAAAGGAGAGTTATATCAAAGCTGACTAACAAATCTTTGTCACTGAGTGTGATGTTCTAATCTTGTTCATTTACTAAGTTCTAATCTTGTTCATTTACTATAGTTTTTTGGTTGTTTCTTCTGGCCATGTGGTCACTGATTTGATTAATTCTGTTGTTTTCTACTGCATTAAAAACAGAAAATAACAGAATTAATCAAATGTGTGTGTGTAATTTTTTAAATTTATTTTTACATAGCCTGGAAATCTCGCTGTAGAGGCCAAATGTGGAACTTTTTCAAACCACTTCAGGCTTCCAATAAGCAGGATGATGGAATAAATTCCAGAAAAATGGGATTTGGTGGGGAGGGAGGGGGATTCCTTAGCCCAATATAATAGTACAAATGTACAACAGGATTACTAATAACCTTTCGTGAGTGGGAAATACATTAAATTAAAAAAAAAGTAATGTGTTTATTGTAAATGCAGTAATTTAGATAGAAGAATTTAGGTTCTGAAAATAAATACATCAGAAAAAACAAATTGTAACTCTGATGCTTCAACTGTCTACTGCTAACTATATCACTCAGTTTTCTATATCTTCACAGTGCTAGAAGATAATAAAAATCTAATGTATGTACTTCAGCAATTACTTGATAGTATTTACAAAACAAAAATCTACAGATATGTAGAAAACATCATCAACAAATTCCTGATATGTACCCCCCTCCCCCCCGGGGGTACATATCAGGAATTTGTTGATGATGTTTCTTCTAATTTTTCTCAGAACTCTCACATCCATGGTATCCAGTCTAAGTGTTTTATATCTAGCTCAGGTCTCAAAAGCATAACTTGAAAATGATTAGAAGAATGGCTTGTTGTGAATTTAGTGTTTTGAATGATTTCCCTCAGTCCATATAATTTCATTCAATTGACTCTTTACTGTACCAAGTATACTAATTCTGTTGTCTATTCATTATTTTCATAGAATGGTCTCCAACCATTCTATGAAAAATCTCACTCACATTACTCTGGTAATTACCTCTTACCAATATGTCTCAATCACATCTCACACCCCTCTCCTATCTGCCAGGCTCTGCAATTTGTATTCTCTCAATCTGTCATCATACCCAACATTCCACAGATCCAAAACCAAATCCAGTCAGACTCTGAACCCTCTCCAACAACTCGTCATTCTTTTCTTGTAGATAAGCTTATGCATTGGTTACACATAAATTTAAATTTTTCAGGAAATGACACCATATACTAAAATATTAATTAAAAAACTTTAATCCATACCTTCCTATATTTCGGCAATGTTACACTGCCATCTTCTGGGAACATAAAACTATGATATGTGCAAGCAGGCATTAACAACGAACAAATGAGGCTGAAGAAGGCAACTGGTGTTGGTCCTGGACTCCTAAAGGTGTCCCCTAGCAGGCTAAATTCGGTTGTCTTGGCTGTTGGGCTGATGTTCTAAGGATGCAAGCTTCCCAAATTTGGGACAGTCTCATGCACCCAAATTTGTTGAGATTTGGGAAATTTTATAGAGCTGAGACTGATTCCAAGAACAATCTTTCATATTTATATTTGCTACAGTGTGGTAAAGTGGCTTTCTTCAAGCGTATTCTGTGGTGGGTATCAAGTGCATAGTCCGCAAGTCCTGAGTGGCTGTATTGGTGAAACAGGATGTAGTCTTTGTGTTCGGAAATCCTGATATTAGCTGTCCTGCCTGTTTGACTGTAGTAGGACAGTTTACAGCTACAAGGGACCTGGTATACTCCAGGTAGGTCTAGGGGAAGTGGCTTGTCTTTGGTGGAGCAGATTTGGAATGCCAATTTCTTATGTGGTTAGTAACAGGTAGCCAGGTCATTTTTTTAGGATTTTTGTGAGCTTTTTAGACGTGTCCCAGATATATGGAATGGTGATAGATTTAGTGTAATCTATGTTAAGAAGGGGGGGGGGGGGATTACCATATTTTTCAGACGATAAGACGCACCCCAAATTTATGAGATGATTTTTAGAAAAAAAAAATTTTATTATACAAAGATATTTACAAATTCTTACTTAATTTTTATTTATTGTTATAATCATTTGTATTAGCAATATTCAGTTCATCTTAACTCTCTGTACTATCACTCGTCTCGTTAATGTCACCGTTTGTATTACTTTCGTCTGAAATATTGTTGTCACTCCATTCAAAAACTGCGTCATCTTCGGTACCATCCATCACATTACTTATCCTGCATTTCTTGAATGACTTTATAATCATCTCTTCTTTCACAACTTCCCAGGTACATACTGAAATTGTTGGCCATTTCATACATCCTGTTGCTGTAACATCGTGATTCGGCTTTGCCATCCATTTGTTCCACTCTTCCCGCATAAAATTTTTTGAATGGTTTATTACTAGAGCCATCCAAGGGTTGTAATTGACTTGTAAGGCCTCCAGGAATGAGAACTAATTCTGTATTCATTTCTGTTAGAAGCTTCTTGGTTGATTCTTTTTTATGTGCTCTGAATTGATCCCACACTAACATCGCAGGCTTTTTAAACAACGCAACATTTTGCCCATATTTTTTGTATTCATAATTTCATTCCTGTTTTGTCCATCCAGCCATTATCTTGAACGTGGATAATAATGCCATGAGGAATTTCATCTCTCGGTAACGTTTTTCTCTTGAAGATTAACATGGGGGGGGGGGGGGGTAGTTTTGTTCCGTCCGTGCAATAAGCTAAAACTACATAGTGAGTTTTTCGTGACCTGTTGTTTTGATCACTATCGATTTGGTGCCTTTTGAATCTACTGTCCGATTTGAAGGAACATAAAAGTTAGAGGCACTTCATTCATGTTCGCAATTTGATTAAACTTAAAGTTAAATTTCCTTCTCGCTGATATGACAAATCTATGAAATTCTATAATTTTAGCTTCATGGTCAGCCAGCATTTTTTGTACACATGCATAACCCGTATCTTTTCATAAATCTAAAGCACTAAGACGGTGATCCGGTAAAATCTAAAATTCCATTAGCAGTTGCCCATCGTTTCCCTTTAAAAATTACAATTTTCATAAAAACAGATATTCCCATGTTTCGATGATTTGTTACCCAATTTTTCATTCGTACTTCTAATTCTGGCCATTTTTTAAGGTGTGAACAGAATGTTTTCTTGTGTTTAGATAGCAGTTTTAATTGTTTCTCTTGTTTTCTCCACTCACGAACCATTTTTTCTGGTGGTGGTAGACCAAAATGTCTTTCTGCTGCTCTGTTTCCATATTGTGTTGCATAATTTATCACAGTTAATTTATAACTAATGTTATATGAAAGTCTTTTTTCTTTTACACTAATTTTTTCTAATTTTAAGATAAAAATTTTAACGATTTATAAAAAATATTTCAAATGAACCGTACAAAAGCGCATATGTTTACACACTAATGACTATTGAAGCTCTAAATCGGTCATTCACCCACATGCAGCGAGATAACTTAGGTATCTACCTTTGGTGGTGTACTTACTAATTTTATTAACATATTGTGCCAGTAACTGAACTTCGCTAACAGCTTCGGTACAGTGTAAAAATTCATATTTTAATGTTACTTTCAGACCATAAGACGCACTCCAATTTGAAGTCAATTTTTCTATGTAAAAAGGTGCGTCTTATGGTCCGAAAAATACGGTAACTGGTTTTAATATTTTCTGGATTTTTGGGGATTGTAACCATTGGCTAAGAAGGTGCTTTAAAGTTCAGTTCAGCAGTTAGGGCACTGTTGTCTAAAATGAAATTTCCTGAAAAATTTAAAGTCATCATCTTTTTGAAAAACCAAATGACCGAATCAGTGCATAGTAATCCATGAGTGGTCTGATCAAAAACTTGTACAATGGAATCATAAATTACTTGTGCATGTCAGTGTTCTCTGCATCACTGCCATAATCCACCATAATGGCCTCACAATTTTAGCAAAATGTCCCGAAAGTCCAGGTTTCTGGCCATCATCCCCATCTCCTCCACTTCTTCTAAGATATCCCTTCCAATCTTTGATTTCCAAATTTTGAAACCTTACACTCTTCTACATTCATCTGATATCCAACACACATCCATTCGCCAAGAGCATTGAAGTCGTCTTGCAAAAACACAGCATCCATTCAACTGCTCATAGCTCTCCAATTTTGCTTCATCTGAAAACAACTATATCACCATTCAAGCCTTTTCCAATGTCATTTACATCCTCAAGAGAATCTTCTGTGGCAGCACCATAAACAGAAATATGTTTTACTATCCAATTTCACACTTTTGAATTTTGCCTGGATAACTACTTGAAAGTGCCTGACAATCAATAAGTTTACCTTCATATTTGGTGTTGAATGGTATTGCTACTCCTTCCTTTCCTTGATCACTAAGTATCCTATATTTAGCAATCTCATATGTTTGTTTGTTTTTTAATCATCTTGGTAACACCGATTACATCTAAATGGTATATTACTCCAGTTTTTCTGCCACTTCGACTTCCTTTCCATTGAAACTTATGTTGATGGTGTTTATCTTGAATTCTGATGAGTGTTTTGGTAGCTGCCTTTTTTTAGTATTTGTCCTTGTTCTCTGACAACAGCAATGGCCTTGGTTAACAGAATAACATCCCACCCATTATGAAGTTTCATAATTTTTATCGCGTGTTTTAGTTTAGGGGGTTTGGGGTTATATACTGACCAATGCTTAGTCAGTATTGGTCAGTATATCTAGTGAATAGCAGGGCACACTATGTGAAGAGGACTGGATGTTAGGTCAGAGGCATTATCTAGTTCATATTCCTTCAGAGTAAACAGTCTTCTTCTCCCAGTTATACAGTTTTAACTCGGAAGTGACCCTGCAATATTTTAAAACTCTGTGAAAAATCTATAAACTGCCAGTTCAGTGATCTGTGTTGGAAGCTATGATCTGGATCAATGAGAATATATATATTTTGTTCTCATATATATATATATATATATATATATATATATATATATATGCATGCAAAGACACAGGAATTCTAGTCAAAGTAACAATTTTGGAGAAAATGCAATAATTTGTGGAAGGGGGAGCGGGGAGAGATACATGAAAATTATGTAAGGATTCAGAGGTGCAAATTTTCTGTGTGTGTGTGTGTGCATGCATGCATGCATGTGAAACATGCGTGTGGGTACAAGTACCACCAAAATGGTATCTGTACTCACCCACACAACAAATGCCACATCTGATTTAAAACAATTTTATTATTATTATTTTAAAAGTTGTTCACTACTAGTTTACAGCAAGATAATGGTTTCAAGGAAAGGAGGAAAAAGTATCACAAAGTTCTTCCTTGTGGTTCAAAAATGGGCTATTGTTCACTGACATTTCTGAGAGGTTTATTAAGTAACCGACACATACAGACTGAAAAAAAACAGTTCCAGTCACACAAACTCTTTCAGAACAGTATAAGTTAAAAAAGAAATTTAAAAATGGTGAGAAAAATAATGTAGAAATAATGAATGAAAAGAGCTGTTGACAAAGTTAAGTGTAGCTGTCATGAAATTGAATTTAATTCTAAAGAGTGTTAAATATTACTGGCAGAAATTTACAATTGACCATTTAATTCATGATACTTACTATTATTGCACATGCATGTTACAGCACTAAGGAAGCAAGTTGTTTTACAGAAATCACACTGTCTTTCATCATCAGGCAGCAGTTCAAATGCTTCTCTTTCAGCTTCAGTAACTCCCTAAAAGATAACCAGCAAAATATTTATACTGAATTTTCCCCAGAACTTGCTGATAACACAATATACCAAAGGTTAGTCAATCACAATAAACTAAAACAACTTAGCAATTGAAATACCACAGATATCAAGGAATAATTGATGAACCTAATCAAATGAAACTAATTTATATAAGCACGAAAGTAAACTTGGTTTTAAACGACATTAAATTCCATCTATACAATATATATCCATTTAGGACACACACACACACACACACACACACACACACACACACACACACACACACACACACACACACAAAAGATATCAGATTATTAAATTTGAGTTGAGCCAGACTAGAATTAATGCAATACGATGGTTGTTTGAAAAGTTCAGTAAATTTCCAATAGGCTGCAACACAATTCGTTCATTCATACCAGTGTCGGCCCATATAATCTTTTTCATGACCACTGGCAAAATTTTAGCGACGTGCAATATGTAGTCCTCATTTTGCAAACATTTAAAATGACCATGTTCACATATTTCATAAAAATGGAGAAAAACAAGTTTCTTGCAGTGATAAAACACTTTTATTTGAAGAAGTGGACGGCCGAGCAGATCAAAGCAGAGTTAGATGCAGTTCATGGGGATTCTGCACGAGCATTAAAGACTATTTATTTTTGGATAAACGAGTTTAAATGTGGTTGTAAGTCCATAAAAGATGAAGCGCACTCCGGACGCCAGAGTGAAGTCACTACGAAGGAAATTATTGACAAAATCCTTGTACCGTTATGGAAGAATGCTGAGTAAAAGTGCAAGAGATTGCTGATATTGTAGGCATCTCAACCGAATAGGTGTATGATACCCTGAACAAAAAATTGCACATGAAAAAGCTGTGCACACGATAGGTGTCGTGATTGTGACTGCCAATCAAAACGCTTCATCTTCGAAAAGACATTTCAACGCAGTGTTTGGCGATGTTTAATACAATTCACAAGATTTTTTGCATCGATTCATGACTGTAGACGAAACTTGGAGCCACCACTAAACACCCAAGTCCAAGCAGCAGTCAAAACAGTGGACGATGCCCGGTGAAAGATCACCGAAAAAAGGAAAGACCATTTTGTCAGCAGGGAAGGTAATGGGCACTGTTTTTTGGGATTCCTTAGAAATTATCATGATAGACTATTTGGAAAAGGGTAAGACAATAACAGGAGTCTATTATTGGACTGTTTAAAAGAAGAAAAAATGGCCAAGATTGGCGCACAAGAAAGTGCTCTTTCATCAAGACAATGCACCGTCCCCCACACACATAGGCTGTTGCAATGGTAAAATTGCATGAATTGAGGTTCAAATTGGTTCCACATCCACCGTATTCTTCGGACTTGGCCCCGTGTGAATACTTGTTCCCAAACTCAAAAATTTGGCTCGGTGTGGGAAAAAAATTTTCTTAGAACTACGATGTCACATCAAGGCTGTCAATAACTATTTTGCACAATCTGATAAATCGTACTTTTTAGATGGGATGAAAAAATTGGAAACTCGCTGGACCAAATGTGTAGACCTCGATGGAGACTATGTTGAGAAATAAAGGTAATTTTTTCCAAAAAAAAATGTGTTTAAGTTATTTTTTTTATCAAACTTTTCAAACAATTGTTGTGTATAACTTTGAAAAGCTTTTCCTCCTTTGTATTCTTGCAAACGAATGATTTAAGAAATTTTTTAAGGATTCCAAATAAATACCAAATTTCGTGAAATTTCAATTTGACCATTTGTAAGAAAATAATTTGAGCAAAAATTTTCAAAATTATATATTGTGTTAATTCTGCTCAGGTTAAACTAAAATTTAATAATATATCCTAAATAGATATACACAAGATATCAAATACAATGTAAAAGGATTGGAAAAAATAATGAAAATACTAAGATATTAGGAATAGAATTTATGTTGGCTACATTGAAAAAACTTGTGGTTGCAGCACTTTCTTGTTTACAATTATTCTTGTTTACACTGTAATTTTTATGAAAGTGCATTAGTGATTATACTGAGTGATAATTTGTGTTAAAAAAAATTGGAAAATAAGAAGACGTCTGACTTTGAAAGAGGACAAATCGTTGGTGTGCAGTGAGCTGGAACATCAGCGAATGCCACATTATTAGGTGTATTAAGATCAACAGTTCGTGTAAAGTTATGTCACCATATACAGATCATGGCAAGACAATTGGTGAAAAAAGTGAACAAAAAATCAAATATGACAAAGTGATTGTTGAATAATGACGATTGTTTCAGAAAATCACTGAACTACTGCAGCACAGGTGAAAAGCAGAAGTGAATATTTATCTTACACAACCCATTTCCACAAACTGTCAGATGTGAGTCTCATGAATCCAATATTCACAGTACGGTTATAATGGCTAAACCTGTGATTATTAAAAAGAATGCTCACATCCATAAATGGTGTTATGCCTGTAAAACCAGGATATTGGAAATGCATAATATGGTCAAATGAATCTACCTTATGCTGTTTCCTACATCAAGACAAGTTTACATTTGGAGAACACCCAAGGAAGTCTACAATTCGAAATGCATGGATACAACAGCAAAACAGAGAGGCAGGTCTGATGGTCTGGGAAGCAATATCATGCTATTCTGATGGTCCCATAATTACTCTTCATGGCAGAATTACTGCAAATGATTATTTGGACATTTTGGGTAATCAAGTGCATCCCATAATTCAAACATTATTTCCAAACAGCAATGCTCCCATTCACACAGTTTGGAGATAGTTATGTTTTATTTTTATGGCACAAAGACATCAAAGATCATACTGTGCTAGGACACAGGTCACAGCAATACATATGGTAAATAGTTAATAGGACAATCACAAACATCTGTGTGCCTGGCAGGATTCAAACCCACAGATTCTTGGCTGGTGAGGGGAAATATGCTAACCACTCGTCCAACCAGGCCGGCACACAGCTTGGACTGTATAGTTATGGTTTGAAAAGCATGAAGGTGAACTTCAACATCTCCCTTTCCAGCACAATCACCAAATTTGGACATTATTGAATTACTCTGGGAATCTGTTTCTTATTCGAAGACTAGAATAAGAAACAGATTCCCACTTCCCATCTTTAAAATGACATAGATATTCTTCAAGAAGAATGACACAAAATTCCACCTTCAGGCTGTTCTGAAGGCAGAAGATGGTCTAACACCATATTAATAAAGAAACATGTGTATATAACTAGTGTTTCCATTATTTTGACCAAATCCTGTATATATAGGCAGCGAGACAAAACAATATTAGGTATAATTTGCAAAATATACCTAAAAACAGTGTTGCACATGTTTATTTTTTATTGTATATTTTTGTACATTATATATTCATGCTTTACTAAAGGAAAAATTTAGTAAAGCATGAATATATAATATATAAAAATATACATTAAAAAGTGTGTACATGCCAGTGAATAAGCTTTTAATTTTATTTTAGCAAGAAATGAGGGCATATTTATTTGTAAACCTATATACAGGCTTGCTGCCATGCTATAGGTGAAATGCAAACTGTTAATAAAAAACAGGTGTTAACAGAACGGGGATAACAAAACTAAGAAAGTTATTTGTCAAGATTACAATGCTGCCTGATCAGATATTGCAGTCTTTAACCCTGTGGAGGTAGCGGCTGATCTGAAAGATACAAACAAATTGTTTAATATAAATATTCTTACACATATCCAGTGTACAGCTTGGAGGTCAGACTAGTTGTGCATACATATATTACTGGTGATATTCCACACTGTTTATGTAGTCAGTTTTGGTTTAACACATGTTATGTAAAGGTGTGTGATATTTGATAGTCAATTGTATCTGAGAGATACTGCAAACTCCGATGTCAGTATAATATTGGTTTAGTTTTTTTTTATTTACCGTTGAAAATGGCTGGAAAATATATCAATTGGATAATCCATCAGATGTTTAAAGAGATTCAGTGAATGTTACGAGTCCAATGATGAGAATCATAGAGTTGAATGTGAAAGTGATATTTGATAGTAAATTGTATCTGAGAGTTACCGCGAACTCCAATGTCAGTACTATTGGTTTAGTTGTTGTTTTTTTTCCTTTGTTTCTCTTTTTCAATAATTTCTAGATTGTAACTGAAAATAAATAAACCATCTTGTATTATATTTGCAGTTTTTTTTTTAAGTTTTATCACATTTTAGCACATACTAGTAATGAATGTATCTCTCAGATACATGCGACCTAAGCTGCAATTTTTATAACTGCGACCTCCGCAGGATTAAGACACTTCTAAATACATCAATCCACCTAGAACTTCATTCACCCTCTGGTTTTCCCCCACTCCCTACAATTCTGGCAAACGCCTGTCTTCCCTAACTTCATCCTTTCCTTCCTTTCATCTTCCATTCTGTTTCACCCTTTGTTGGCTTTTGAGTTTTGGCAGGGAAGTGTTACAATCTCTTAGGAACTTTCCTTTAAGTGCTACAAAATGCCACAAAATATGCCGTAGATAGTGATATGTATTTTTAACTCGCTACTCAAGTGACCATACCAGTTTAGATTACATATGCTCATGATAAATTTCGTTCCTAATATCTTCATTTTTAATATGATTCTGTCATTCAATGCAATCTTTTTACTCCCATAATTTTTCTCAACACTCATGTGTGGTATTATATTCGAACCACTATATGTAACCCAGCTCTCAATTAAAACTGGCTTGAACAGTCTTTTCTTATTATTATTAAGATAGTCCACAAGGGTGTCACAGACTCATTGAGGGAAGTCGCATACTACCCACACCAGTTGTCATACTTGTTCTTGAATTCAGGATTCTTTCTCCACCTTCCATAAAACAAAAAATTCTATCTGAAAAACTGAAATACTTCTCTGGTGTTCAACATGTTCCAGCCTATTTCCAAAGTTTGTATTTTTATTTCTCATTTGCATGCCAAATTTGTTCAGTTATTCAATTTAGTTAGCAATCATCCTGAAGACTTATGACTGCTTCTTTTAAAAGCTGAGATGCTAATATCAGCTCTTTATAGCAGGTTTAGTGACACTTTCCTTCATAAAGTAATACAGATGGACAAAAGTGGAGATAGTGTGCATTCTTGTGTTACACCTGATTTGATTTTACAAACGATCTTCCAGTACCTACTTCAATTCTGGTTGATGACTTATAACTAAAATATGGAGTATGCAATATTTTGTAGAACATCCAATTTAAACTATATAATTATAGATTTTGGCCAACTTTTCCTTTTTATACTTTATCATATGCCTTTTCCAAATCTAAAAAGCTTAAATATAGATTCTTTTTTCATGATTTCTCAATTATTTTTTTTAGAGTGAAAATCTGATCCTAACATCGCTATGTGGCTTGAAGCTAGCATGTTCTTCTCAGTTTCTCTTCCATAATTTTTTTAGATAATTTTAAGTATACTTTTTAAAAATTACTTCGTTTGGAAGTATACCCAATTCTCAATTTACACAGTAGATTGGTTCCAGAAAAAATCATATAAATGAAAACCGTGTAAAAAAGAATATAGTACATATGAAAAAATAGAGGAATAGTTCCAGATGTGAAAACCTGATATGAACAATAAGTTACTTTCAAACAAAACATATGAAAATCATTGAATAAAACTCTATTTAAGTTTAATGAAATTTTTTTAATACTTATTTAAATATACATATGTATCTTTCTTAAAGAACATAGTGTGTCACTAATAAGACAGAAAGTTGAAAAGGCCCAAATAGGCACATATAGTTATTAGTTAAATTTTATTTGCTATCACTTTCTGATAGTAGCCACATTCTTTTGTGTGAGACTGGAATTAAATCACTTCCATCACTTGATGAAACCTTTTGCCGTCCTGTTCATACTGCAATGGCGAAACGTTTTCTCCAGTAAAAGGAACTAAATTAGTACTAATTTCTAATAATACTGAAGGTTGATTTTTTTTTACCATGAATTCTGTAATTAATCATCAAGATCCTGTTTTGACTAGATCTTTGTATAATTCTACACATCGCACCCTACATGACTTCATCATTTGGATCATGTGTAAGAAAATTACTTTTACTAGAAGAAAATGCAATTTACTAGCCATTCCTTAATTAATCCTGCAGCGAGTCAAATCTCTTCATCACTTTTTTCTTTTTCATCACGATTCTCAAGGACAGCTTCTATCATTTCGTCATCACTAACAACCTTGTCAACTATCAATTCTTCAATATCTGCAGATGAAAAATTATCAAATCAGTCTCCACCAACTGCATGTGCTAATCTGATGATATTGGGATATTCAGTTGTATGCGAAGGTACAGGGTTTTTCTTTTTCACACATTCTGGCCAAGTAGCTTTCTAGTATGCATTTAAAGTTTATGGTTTCAATTCTGATAACACCAACTTAGCAAGTTTTATGCAATCCAAAATAGAAAATTTCTTCCACACATCAATCACTGTCAGTAAATTATCCTTATCTAGTTTATCTAAAATGTATTGGAATGCTGTTCTTATGTAGTAAGTTTTGAAGGTAGCGATCACACTCTGATCTAGTGGATGTGTTAAGGATGTTGTATTAGGTAGCAGAAAACAAAATTCCACATTTGGGTGTTCTAAAAGAGGCTGGCCAGGCACATTGTCTATAATCAATAAAACTTTATTAAAGTCCAGATTGATTTTCATCAAATAGCGTTTAACTTCTGGAACAAAACATTGATGGAACCATTCATTAAAAATTTCTTTTGTAATTCAACCTTTTTTTGTTTGCCTTCCAGTGCACTGGTAACATGTTAAAATCCACACCTTTCATTGCTGTGGTCTTAGGGATCAATTAATGAGTAATGGTTTTAATATACAATCTCCTGAAGCACTGCTGCAAAATAATAGTCTCATGATCCTTAGCTGCTTTAAAGCCACCCTTTTGTGATTTTGCTATATTTTACTTGGCATTATTTTCCAAAACAGGCCAGTCTTGACTGTATTCGAAACATGATCAGGAGTGTAGCCACTATTCTCAATAATTTTGGACAGTTTTGAAGGAAATTCCCTAGTTGCCGGCTCATCTGCAGATGCAGCTTTTCCTTTTATTTTTACATTATAAAGTGCATATCTTTTGAGAAATTTTGTAACAGAACCTGTGCTTGTAGAAAAATCACAATTGTTGTTTGATGTCGTTGACTCCTTTTCCCGAATCTGTTTGTTCAATCGTAATGCTTTCTGTTTGATGACATTTTCATCTAAAGGCATTCCTTTTTGTGAGCAATCTTCTATCCACATCACTAGGACCTTTTCCATCTTCACTTTTATAATGTCTCTTGTATATGATGACGACTTGGCACCTAATTTTGTTCCATAACAAACAGATTTTCTAATGGCCTCTTCATTTTTCTTTATTGTTCTCACAGTAGCTTCGTTCAATCCAAAATATTTCCTAAGGATGCTGAATCTTCTCCAGCTGCTAAAGGATCTAAAATTTGGATCTTAGTTTCTAAAGAAATAGCTTTTCTTTTCTTCTTCTGTCTAACTGAATTATCTGACATCGTGATTAATGGGGTAATGTTATGAAAATATCTGAAAATAATAATTAATTTTACTAATTTGATAATATGTGTACAAAACTTCAAAATTTAACACATACCTGTATAACTCAATTGCACAAACAAGACTTTCATGAGCAAAACACAAGATGTGTAAACATTTCGAATTGTAATCAAGAAATGATTGTTTAGCAAACAGCTTAACTCCTTCCAAGCAGCCTTATATATGCAGGCCTCCCCTAACGGATCAACTTAACTTTGAGGAATCAGCATAGCACACTTTTTAACAGAACTGAATTCAAACAGAAATTTTAAAAATAAGCACCATTTGAACCATGTTAAATCAAAATATTCCATGTAAAAATAGAACTGCTTTTGTATTCTAAACCATGTTATTTCGAAATCGTGTAAAAAGAGAATTAGCTGTACTTATATATGCAAGAGAGCAATTTCTGACATAAAATACATAAATCAAGAAAGGAACAGCATGAATGAGGATTATTTCAATGATATGTCTAGTACACAGTTCGATCAGAAAGTAGGAAAAACAGTATCCCAATCAAGGAAAAGATTAGTAATAATATTTTTGGTTTACAGATCAAGTGTTGATCAATTTTATTAAGTTAACCAACTAGTTTTACCAAACTTTAACTGTTGGTGTCTTCAGAGCACTTACATATAGGCTGAAACAATCTCCCAATTACATGTAACTATAAAAAAGAGAATTAGCTGTACTTATATATGCAAGAGAGCAATTTTTTTTTTTTTTTTGTAATTATTCTAGTCAGTTTTATAGTTACACATAATTGTGAGATTGTTTCAGCCTATATGTAAGTGCCCTGAAGATGCCAACAGTTAAAGTTTGGCGAAACTAGTTGGTTAAGTTAATAAAATTGATCAACACTTGATCTGTAAACCAAAAATATTATTACAAATTCTCAGGATCAAGAAAATAAACCTTAATCAAGGAAAAGATTGTTCTCTGGCAGGTAGAGATGCTGAGACATTTCTTATCACCACTGACCTTATACAAATCATTCATCCATCTGCTTGAATACTAGATAACCTGAGCCACTGACCAAACACCTGGGAGTACTTTTGAGCCATGTGATGCAGACCATGGCTTAGTGCTGATCTCTTCCCCAATGAGCTAAATGCACACAAGGCCATTCCCTCCCATGTCTTATATGGCATTACAAAAATGCCAGTGACACGTTGCAATCTTTGACACATCGCAAGCTGTCGCAAGGTTGCAATGGACTTGAACAGGAAACATGACAAGCACATAACATACGATGCTGTTGCCAAACTTATTGAGAAGTTCAAGAAAACCAGAAGTGTTGCAGATCAACCGAGAAGCAGACGTCCATGGACATCCACTGACAAAGGCACAACTGTCGAGGTATTGGCAGCATTTGCAGGGAATCCGTAAAAAAGCATATGACGATTATCTGCAGAAACAGGTATCAGCAGATCAAGTATCCAGCGCATTATGAAAAATGGTATCAATACAAAATGCAAATGTTACACCATCTTAGTGAAGCCGACCCAGATAAGAGGCTTAAATTTTGTGAATGGGCTTCAAAGAAACTGGGCGAAGCTATAAACTTCACAGCAGAGATCCTCTTCACTGATGAAGCCAATTTATGTCAATGGAGAAGTCAATCGCCAAAACCTACGTTACTGGAGTGATAGCAACCCAAACTGGATGAGTCGGTCAAAATGCAAGGTGCTGGAAAAGTGATGGTGTGGTGCGGGAAATGGGACAACAGTATAAACAGCAATTTCAGTTACAGGCTACCTGATTCACATAGTGCTGTAATCCAGTTTTGCCATACTCGTGTTATCATTCACATGCAAAGTGCTTCATGCCAGAAATAATGCTCTGACTCTTTTTCAAACACAATTACTACTTGTTCTAAACTCTGTGTTTGTTAAAGAACAATGTTTTGTAAGATGCTGTTTACTCCCTGGTACTCTATTCACCTGACAAAGTCGACATTTGTGATGAAACTAGTAGTGAAACCTTATTAAATCTCCTATATTTTTTCTCGGTGTTTAAGTCAGTTAATAATTATAAACATGTCATTAAATCGAGTCAGTTACTCAGTAAATAAATACACACACACACACACACACAGGTATATGACATATACATATATACATATATATACATACATATACATACATACATATACATATATATATGTATACATATATATGTATACATATATATACATATATATGTGTATATATATATATATATGTGTATATATATATATATATGTGTATATATATATATATGTGTATATATATATATATGTGTATATATATATATATGTATATATATATATATGTATATATATATATATGTATATATGCGAGGGCAGTCTGAAAAGTTCGGTGAATGGTCTGATATCTCAACGGCAACATAGCCAGGTGAACACGCATGCACATGACTATCCAGGGACACATTGAGAAGTGTCACCTAGCGTGGAGTCGAACGTAGTCAGTGTGAGAAGTAGGGTCACAGTGCAATGGAGCAACCAGTGAACATCAGGTTCTGCTACAAATTGGGGAAATGGTGACGGAGACGCATGAAATGTTGGTGCAAGTGTACGGGATGGAAGCTGTGAGCAGAAAATGTGTTTATGACTGATTCAAACGCTTTCATGAAGGGAGGGAAACGACTGAGGATGAAGTTCGGGTCGGCCGTTGACAATCAGAACCCCAGACATGATCGAGCGAGTGCGACAAATGCTGGCATGAGATCGGCGACTGACTCTACAATTGCTGGTAAAGGAATTGGGCATTAGCAAGGACACACAGTGTGCACTAACTTAGGAGAAGATTTGGGTAAGCGGAAGATCTGTTCCCCGGTTTGTGCCGCACAAGATGACAGACGAACAGAAAGCAAAATGGATGGAAACCTCTGGAGATTTCATTACCATGTGCGACCAGGATCCATCCTTTCTGTGAACCATCGCCACAGGAGATAAGACCTGGTGCTACCAGTTCAATCCAGAATCTAAGCGGCAAACGATGGAATGGCGTTCACTCTCTTCTCCACGACCCAAAAAGGGTTGTCTACAAAAGTCCAAGGTCAAGACAATGTTGATCGCCTTCTTCAACAACAATGGCATCATCCATAAGGAATTCGTTCCTGTAGGTCAAACCACGAATGGTGCATCTACGAGGAAGTTTCGAAACAGTTGCTACGACGCATACAATGTGTTCAGCCAGAGTTGCACAGGACTGGACAGTGGATGTAGCTGCATGATCCGTGTGTTCCAATTCTTGGCTCAGCACGGCGTGCCTGTTCTTGATCACCTGCCATACTCCCCTGATCTGATGCATGTGGACTTCTTTCTGTTTCCCTGCCTGAAGAGCGTCACGTTTTGCAGATATGGCAGCAATCCAAGAACATGTGACAGCAGTTCTGCGATCGATTCCTAAAGAGGCCTTTGCTGACAGTGTCCAGAAGATTTATGAACATTGCCAGAAGTGTGTTGTGAAGGATGGCGATTGTTTTGAAGGCCAATAAAGGTAATTTGTTTGTATCTTCTGTTTTGTTTGTTTTCTGATACCATTCACCGAACTGTTTAGATGCACCTCGTGTGTGTGTGTGTTGCAAGTTTTTTTACCTTGGGTATTATACATTAAAGATAACAAGAAATTTTATACTTGGTTTTAATCCTTTTCCCAAGTAAGCAAAAACAAAGTTTTGCATGTGAAATACATTCATGTCCAATCTACTTGTATATAGAGGCTAATGACTTTATATCACTTGCCTTAGTATGTCATCCCATAATGCAAAGCACATCCCTCCTTTCGGGCATGTATAATACAATGCATAATGGGAAGGGCCACTACCCAGACCTGTTTCGACCTTTATTGAGGTCTCATCAGTGGGAGCCAGACTTAGAAGAGGTACCAAGGTTGAAGTAATGCAGAAGTCATATATATCACACATACAAGTAGACAAAAAATGCTTAAACTTATTAATATAAATTTCTGGATGAGAGAATGATGTAGAAAATTTTTTACCTTGGGTGTATTATACATTATAATATATAAGATACCAAGAAATTTTATACTTGGCTTTATCCTTTTCCCACGTAAGCAAAAACAAAGTTTTGCGCATGAAATATATTCACGTCTAAGCAACTTGTATATAGAGGCTAATGACTTCATATCACTTGCCTTTCTACATCTTTCTCTCATCCAGAGATTTTTATTAATAAGATCAAGCACCTTTTGTCCACTTGTGTATGACATATATACACTCATGAGCAGTTGAATTAGAGATACCTGCCCAGTAGAGGATAGCACCCCCCCCCCTTGATGACGGCAGCGATGCGATGTGGCATGGACTCCACAAGGCACCGGAAGCGTTGGGGAGCCAAACTGATCCATGACCGCTGCACAGCCTCCCATAATGCACGGAGATTGGTCAGAGCAGGGGTCAAGGGCACGTATATCTCTCTCGACAGCATCCCAGATGTGTTCAACTGAATTGAGGTCAGGGGACCTTGGAGGCCAGCCAAGCATTCCCATGTCCATGGAGTGTTCATCCACCCACTCAGCAACAATTCAGGAGCAGTGGGCCAGTGCATTATCTTACACCGGCCCACTGGTCTCCTGCAGGGTGCTGTAGGTGCAGAAATGGGTGCACATGACTGACAGCAGGTCCCTGTATCGTTTGCCGGTGAGGGACGATGGTAGATGTACCAGGGGACCCATTTCACCCCACGTAAACAGTCTCCATATGAGGATATCACTGGCCTGAACTGTACTCTGCTGGCACGAGGGATCCATCGCTTCATGTGCTTGGCGACGCACTCGTATCTTGCCATCGGCATGTACCAACATGTACCTCAACTCATCGGTCCAGGTGACCTTTTTCCATGCGTCGAGGTCCAATGGCAGTGTTCCTGCACCCATGCTAATCGTTGTGCCTTGTGACATGCGGTGAGCAGATGTACCCTAGTTGGGTGGTGGCTTTTGTACCCCATAGCGAGGAGATGGTTCTGGATGATGTGGCTGCTCACATGTCGTTGTTATCCAGCATTGAATTGGCGAGTGATCTATGGCACTGTGGCCTATCTATCTGCTGTTACCATCCGAGCTAGCCGACGGCGTCCCCTGTCATTGACACGTTGTACACCGCAGCAGTTTTCCCTGGTGGCTATGGTTTTACCCAATTCCATGTACTCACGGTACACTCTTGACACAGTAGCCCTTGAAAAGCCCAGTGCTGGCACGACTTCGGAGATGGAGTGCCCCATACATCTGGCCACGATCGAATTCGCTGAGATCTCAAGTCCTCCCAATTCTGTGCTCGACTATTACTCAGACGGTCAGTACAAGGTCTAACAACATCCCGGTCATGTGCCACGTTGCACTATTCCATTCGCCGGGGCGACCACAGCACCATTTCGCCAACACGGCAGTTATCCCCAATTCAACTGCTCATGATGTATATGACTTCTGCATTGAAACCTTGGTATATATCCTGGGTTGTTATAGCTCCAACTGATGAGACCTCGATAAAGGCTGAAACCAGTCTAGGTAGTGGCCCTTCCTATTATGCATTGCATTATAGATGTCCGAAAGGGGGGGGTTGCTTTGCATTATGGGATACATATTAAGGCAAGTGATATGAGGTCATTAGCCTCTATATACTAATATATAAAGCTTGGACGTGAATATCTTTCACGTGCAAAACTTTGTTTTTGCTTACTTGGGAAAAGGGTTAAAGCCAAATATAAAATTTCTTGGTATTTTTAACACACACACACACACACACACACACACACACACACACACACACACACACACACACACACACACACGTATTTGAAGCAGAAAAAAGTTATCACAAACCTGAAATTTGGAAAGGCAGCTGGAGTAGATGATATTTGACCAGAAAAACTCAAATATGAAGGTATAAGTTTTACAGCGGCTACACTGCATAATTTAGAAGGCCTGGTCAGAGGGTTGAATTCCAAATGACTGGAGTAGAGTGCTCATAATACCCATATAAAATGGAATAAAGTTGAATGCAAGAATTACAGAGGAATTTCTCTACTGAGCATTCCTGGTAAGATTTATGTAAGCATTCTCGAGAAACTGCTAAGAAAAATTGTGGAGAAGTACAGATAAGAACAAGCTGGGTTCAGACCAAACATAGGTTGTCAGGATCAGATTTTTACTTTAAGACAAATAGCTGAGAAATCATGAGAATATAACAATAATCTAAGTTTTGTATATCTGGAAAAGGCATATGACAAGGTGCCAGTAGCAAACCTGATATCAAGATTGGAGATGTTGGTCTCAGCTCATTACTTTATGCAGATGATGTTATACTCCTAAATAAACCAGGACAAGTCAACAGGTTCCCTGACCAAATTGAGTAACTGCTATAATAAATTGGGTATGAAAATCAGCATCAAAAAGTAATGAAAACATCAACTGCATCCTGAATGGAGAACCTATAGAATAAGTAAAACATTTCAGCTACTTACCTTCACAACTTTTTGTAAAGACAGTAAATTAAACATGGAAAGAGAAAACACAGAATCAACAAACACTGGTATGGTAGGAAGTCAACTGAATAAATGTATATAGAATAAGATAGAAAGAAACCTAATACTAAACAAGCTGTATGCAAGACAGCGTTCAAACCAATTTTAACTTATGGATCTGAGAGCTGGGTTAGAAATAAAACTCTTGATCAAAGACTGAAGACCACGAATATGAGTCCTGATAAAGATTAAGGGAACTGAACAGATGGCATCAATAGCAGTATCATATTAAAAATGGGACTATTAGGAAAAAACTTGACATGGTTAGCATTCAAGAATATGTCAGCAGAGCTAATCTCAAGTGCTATGGTCACTTAAACAGAATGGGAGAGAAAAGATTAGCAAAACAAGTGTCCTGTGCCAGGTTGGCAGGAAAAAGACTAAGAGGAAGATCAAGATCTAGCTGGATTGATACAAGAAAAAGTTGCCTTAGAAGGGAGAAATATAAGATCTGATAATGTTTGAGTCTTGACTGATAGTAGATTGATTTGGAGAAAAATTGTTGATAGGAAGTTAGTAATGATGTAAGATTTTCATGTAGTACTTCCTTAAAATCCTATACACTCATCAAGGGTACATGTCAGGAATTTCACGATGATAAGAAAAAAATTTATGATTTCCAAACTCTTATATGCATTTGTCCAATCTTTTGAAAGTGACGGTGAGAAATGAATTACCTGCTTTTCTATCAAGCATAAACAATCTACACCCACAAATTAATTTCACTACAGAAATAGAAAAGGGAAACTAACCATCCTTCTTAGATATCCTACTCCTGTACTTATCAGGTGAACAAATGACTTCCATTTAACAAAAGGCTACTTTCACTGGATGCTACATTCAGCAGCAATCTGCTCATCCGCTCAACCCTCTCTCTCAGATCTGAATTATCAAAACTTTAAGACATGTTAACATCGTATGCTGAAGGTGGAAAGCATGTATAACTGACAGTAATATAATGAGAGAGAGAGAATGAAAGTACCTCTGACTGCATTCCTCACGAATGTCTTCTAACACCATGCTATGACTTCATGTTTTGTTTAGCAATCTTTCAAAGTAATTACTGCAGACATCTAGAATATATTTATCTTCAGTTTCACAGTACTTTTCTCCATTTCTAAGCTTCTTAAACAGCCTCCAGAATATTTTGGAGGCTGTTTAAGAACCTGATATTTTCCATATTTTTATCAAAATCTTCCTATGACTTGTTTAGCTAGCATTACACAGTACTTCACTTTATATTTCTCTTGGTATTCTCTAAGAGCATAAGCTGACTTTTTGGTAGCTTATACTCTGAGATATGCATTCTTCTTTTCCTTGATTGCCTCTAACTTTCTGAGTCCACCATGGAGTTATGATTTCTCTATTCTTGCATGTATAATGCAAGAATAGAGAAATCATAATGCATGCCTCTCTGGATGAATCAATGTTTTCTTCAGAATCTGCATCTCTGATGAAAAGTAATCCAGATTTGAATTTCCATTCTTGCTTTTAAATTGTTTCCTTTTTTCATGAACAATATTTGTGCATTTCAGTCTACAGTTCACCTTTAAAAGCTGGTCAACTTTGATTCATTTTAAAACTTCCTTATACTTTTTTAAATAGGATACTCAATATTATTTCTTGCATCTTCTCTCTATGTGAATTTGTGCAAATATTTATGTTGGAACATGCAGTTGACAATAACTAATCCATGTCATGAGCAGAAAATGAAAGAGGTGCTTACTGTTATTATTTCCATTGCTCTTTTCTCCAAACATGATGGGTAATTATGTTCTACTTGTTTAGATCAACGAAGACCAACTTTTCCTTTTTTTTCTTTGTATTAGCTGCCTTCTCTAGTGCCTTGAAAAATTCCTCCTCCTCCTTCCTGTGATCCCACAGTAGAACCCTTTTGTGAGACCACAGGAACAAATAACCTCATTGTCTAGTTGCCAATTCTGATATTTGTTTACATCACTCTACTTGATATTTTCTTTCATGAAAGAAAATATCAAGGTTACTTTCACTGGATGCTACATTCAGCAGCAATCCTCATATTTACTGTTGTTACTTTATCTACTTCTTTCTTTGATCTTTACTGCCTGAATAAAGCAGCTTATATTTGTTTCTCAGAAAAATCTCACCTATTCAAAAAGAATAGGGACCTTATTTAACCAAGCAACGACCCAGTCAGCATAAAATTTTTTCATGTTGTGTTATCATGGTGTTTTGGTTTAAGCCAATAAGAATACATTTGGATGGCTACATCTCAAATTGCCAGTCCATCAATATTCATTCAGTATCTAAGTATTACGGGATACACCACAAGAAGATAAGGACTGTACATTAGGTTAGATCAGAAGATCTGGTTGGTTCTCTGCATTCCTTAAAATACTACATGGAGGTCTCCTCCAGTTATATAAGTCTTGAACTTAAGCAGTCCCTGCAAAATTGTTCGATTTACGCTAAGAAGTCCTTTCGCATCTCCCCTACTCTCCAAATTTGGCTACCTTGTACTAGTATCTGTTTCCAAACATGAAAAAATGGCTGGCTGGAAAGTGATTTTCATCAAACGATGAGGTGATTGCCAAAACAACTGCCTATTTTGAAGAGTTGGACAAATCATATTATATGGAAGGGATCAAAAAACTAGAGCATCATTGGACTAAGTGAATAGACTTCAAAGGAGACTGTTGAAAAGCAAAAAATTTTTTGTCACAAAAAAATTGTTTTCTTCATTTTTGCACGGACTTATCAAACAACCCTCGTATATACAAGTTACCCAGTCCTGAAAATACTTCAGGTGCAAACACTGTTTGCTTACACTTGAATAAAGGATTAAACCAAGTATATAATTTCTTGGTATCTTTCATTTTTTGTATAACCAAATGGAAAAACTTCCAACAAAAATTCTCAATCTGTCTTAATAATCAGTATTTCCGCATTCCTGATATCATTTTAACACTCTCCTTTGCACTAAAAAAAAGTCCCACTGACTGGAAGCCTCCACTGTATCAGAATCATAACTGAAACCACAATACCAGACCTATGCACAATAGTCCCAGTGTAAGGTCTTATCAAGGCCTAATAAAGAGACAAAATGACATTTTTATCTTTACATGTCAAGGTTCATTTCAGCACTGCAATTAACTTTTGAATTGTATTTGCAATCTCTGCTACATGGCCCCAAACTTCAACTTTCTATCTACCAATGCTCCAAGATCCCTAAGACTGATTGATCAGTTTCTTCTAGCAAAATCCCACTGATATAATACAACATTGGATAACTAATTATGTCAAAGTGCCTGACTTTACATTTAATGACACTGAACTGGCATCCATTTTTCCATGCCCACAATACCAGCCTATTTCAAATCATTCTGATTTGAATAGGCTGCGATCATGACTGATCACTCTCTCTATCTTTGCATCATCAGTAAATAGCTGTATATAACCTGTCAAATCCTTCCCAGTGTCATTAATGTACAGATTGAATAACAGTGGACCAAGGACTGATCTTTGTGGTATACCACTGGTTATATTAAATTTTGCAGACTCACAATCCCCCATAAATACCATCAGAACACAAAAACCATATACAATTTTTGGTATCTGTTAATCAGCCATCCTCGTATCCACACTAATGTTTTATAATCCAATCCCATATTCTCTATTTATGGGAAGGTCTTCCATGCTGTATTCTGTCAAAAGCCTTAGCAAAATCCAAAAGCATCATGGGGTATCCATTCCCTTTGTCTAGTTCAATAATAATATTATTATAGAATGTGGGTAAGTTGCTAAAACATGACCTTTCCTTAGTAAACCCATGCTGTTATTAATAGAGATTCTCTATTAACCCATTTCTGAATGTATGCCCTAACCAACTTTTCCAACATCTTCACCACCACCCCTGACATCTATTACTAAGGTATTACCCCCCCCCCCCCAATCAATCAATTTACTTTGGCTCTATTGGGAATTAAACATACAAAAAAAATTTAAAAAAAAAAAAAAAAAACTGAACACAAAAATCAAACAATTAACTATCTTACTAAAACAAATATTCAACTTACCCACTCTAATAATGACTTTCGTAGTTCTTTTTCAGTCTCTACCATTTTTAACATATCTTGATAGGTTGAAGCTGCAAGACTTATGTCAAGTCGATCTGGATCAGCAGCCATTTTGCAAACTAATTCATCATGAGAAAATACACAAAACCGATGAAGCATACTGTAGTGAGATATACAAACTCGTCCTATAGGCAGCTAGAATGATACAAGGATTCAAAATACCTATTAATATTACCTTATTTCACCAAAAAATATACAATCATTGTATTTTGTATGTGTGTGTGCTTGCGCGACTATATGCATATGCACACACATTTGTTAAAAAATAAACTGGCAAACAAAGAAAGAATGAATTTGATGTAAAAGAGCCAAAAATCATGAATATATAAAATGAAATACCATCAATTCATGCAAGCTACTGGCAAGAGGCTTCGATGACAACCAAACTACAGATGACTCTCACTATAGTATACCTGTAGGAACGATAACAAGTTTGTTAGAGAAGAGTTTGCTACAGTGAATATCTTCTGACCCAGGATTTTAGCTATGGGTTAGCAGTTATGACTTTCCAGCAGTTTGTTAGAGTAATGTTTGCTACAGCCAGAGTCAAATGTATCTTGTTTCATGTGATAGATTTCACTTCAGAAATATTTTATTGGAAGAAGAGGCAAGTTTTACAAAAACGAATGCTACAAATGATAGCAAATAAGCTATACGTGCAACTTTATCTCCTATTTAACTGATACTAATCTATCTTCAACTATGCTTTAAAGAAATTACTTGCCAATAAGATGATAAGTTCATTAATTTCATCTTTTATTATGCAAACAGTAGATATCATGAGACAAATTTTTGTCTAAAACAGTCATCCCTATATCCTTTTTTAAGGATGTTCCCCACAATTTCCCTGATTTAGTATGCATATATCAGGTGAGAACAATATCTTTGTTGTTTCTATGATGACAATTCTTGACAGCAAGTCTCTTGAAATAGACTCTGGAGCTTTGCGTACATCTGCTATTAATTATGGGGTATCCAAGTTGTTTCATTCTTTTTTTGCATACTTTTCACAATACAGTTTAGGAGCACATTAATTTAATTTACATAATGTCTTTTTATTGTGTATGTTATCCAGCTAGTTTGCAGGATAAAAAAACCTAAGTTACCCAGAGGAAAACTCGGCCACATTTGTTGGAAGTGGCTGAGAGTATTCCAACTTTCCTTATTCCCATAAGGAAAGTTGGAAGTCACACCAACGTGTTTTCTACCAAAGGACAACTGATGATGATGTTCCCTTAAAAAAAAGTACACTACTTAACTAATTTACTGTTCATTGCTCACATCTGTAAAATTATAGCAGGCAGTCTGATGCCTGACATTTATGTTTTATCTTTTATAATAATAAAAGTAAAAATAATAGTAAAAGTTTAATATGGAAAAAAAAATATAGATAAAAAACTACCACATGTACTTTACTACTCAGTGGAAGGGGAGTGATCATATTTAAAGCATATGACCGCCTCCCCCCTCCAACAAACAGTAAAATTAGTTAAGTAGTGTACTTTTTTTTTAAGGGAACATCATAAGTATGTGTTGTGTGTTTGAATCATGTCTAAATGGCTTAGACCACTGAGGTCATCTAAATTAGTGATTTAGATGACACCTCAGACATTCATCCAAAATGAGATCTGAACAGTTTCTAGAGGACAAAACTGTTAGCCACCAAAACTTTCTTGGTGGCTAACAGAGACAGCATCCTCAGTAAGATATGATGGCTTTTATGCAACTGAGTTCCCTTTCAAGAAATGCCACTGGTGAACAAATGAAATATACCCTACAGTCTTATATATTGGGTTCTTTCATGCAGTATCTAGCCAGAGGATATAATAAAACAAAAGATGCAAATTGGAATGAATCTTCAAGAAAAGGTTTTGATGATTTCCAACTTCATTAAACGGCAGTCATTCTCAGCTTCCAAGGATGCCCTCTTGTCCTTTCCCCACCCTCCATAAATTGAAAAATCCCATCACCATGCGTGACCCTTGCAGAAGTTTGTAAATCTCAATTATATCACACCTCTTTCTCCTGTTTGCAGTCTACGGATTCTCAATTTGTCTTCATAATCAGTATTCCACAATTCTGATATCATTTTTAACACTCTCTCCACAATATCAGAATCAAAATGGAAACCAGGAGACTAGACCTGCACACAATAGTCCAAGTGAGGTCTTATCAAAGCCTGTAAAGAGGCAAAATGACATCCTTATGTGAATGATTGTTTCAGCAATGCAATTGTCTTCTGAGTTGTATTTGCAATCTTTGCTACCAGGCCCCTGAACTTCAAGTTCCTATCTACTAACACTCCAAGATCTCTGGTCTCATCAGTTTCTTCTAGCATAATCCCACCGATGTAATAGGACATTGAATATCTAATCATGCCGAAGTGAATAACTTTGCATTTACTGACATTGAACTGACACCCATTTTCCCATGCCCAAAATTTCAGCCTATTCAAATCATTCTGCAAAAGACTGCATATCAGCAGCATTACTGCTTACCCTACCTATCTTTGCATCATCAGCAAATAACTGTATGTCGCTTGTCAAATCCTAACCAATATCATTAATGTCCAGATTGAATAACAGTGGAACAAGCACTGATCCTTGTGGTACACCACTTGTTAGCTTAAACCTTGCAGACTCATATCCCTGTATACCACTTTTTGATATCTGTCAGCCAGCCATCCTCTTATCCATGCTAATATTCTATAAACCAAACACATATTCTCCAATTTATGCAACAGTCTACCATGCCATATTCTGTCAAAAAACCTTAGCAAAATCCAAAAGTATCATGATGTATCCATTCCCCTTGTCTAGTTCAATGGTAACATTGTTATAGAATGTGAGCAAGTTGCTAAAACATGACCTTCCCTTAGTAAACCCATGTTGTTCATTCAAAGTAGAGATTCACTGTCAACCTATTCTGAATACGAGCCCTAACCAATTTTTCCAAAATTTTCACCATCCCTCCTGAAATACCAATCAGTCAATAGTTGAATACATCGGTCTTTGAACCACCCTTGTGGAACAGAATTACCATACATTCTTTCCATTCCTGCAGAATCTTCCCTGTTCTGAGACTCATTAAACAGCCTGGTCAAAAGGAATAGCCAGTTAAGCTGAACACTCTTTTAGCACATGTGCTGATATCCCATTGCTGAATTCTTATTCAGTTTGCAACCGTTCTAATACCTCGTTCTCATACATGTCAGTTTCTTCATCCAGTAAATAGGTAACAGTGAACTCAATGTTGAGTACACCAGTTTGAAAGCTTTTAACAAAATGGGCACTCATTAGCTGAACAGCCTCTTCTGCATCTGTTATCCTCTGCCATCTGTCTTTAGAAGAGTTATTCTTTCATATTCATTCTTTCTTTTACTTGCAGCATACTCAGATTTTGCTTTCTTTAACATACTTGTGACTATTCTAGCCTGCTGCTTATAATTTTTCATAACGGGCATCATCTTTATGCAAATTGTATTCCTTCCACATCATCCCTTTCTTACAAATCTCTTGCTTAATAAGATTACACATCCATTTGACTCCATCGCTATTTATTCTTCGAACTCTCAGGACATATTTTGATATCACATCATTTAGGCATTGTTTAAACGCTTCCCATGCACTGTTAATATTCTTCCCATCCACCAACCGATCCCATTCCACTGAACTCAGTGTACTCTTCAGTTGGTCATCATTTCCTGCTTTTAGTTCAGCACGTTACCTTTTCTAAATGGAACATTCATAAAATTCATCATTCATATTCTGAACTGGAATGATACCTACTGAATAAAGGATTCAAACTGTACAGAAGACTACAGAGAATTAATCCTCTCCACACACACAGCAAAACCCAGTTTTACCTCCGCGCAATTTACGTCATTTTCTGTTGGTCCCGTCCTAAGGCCTATTCTTAAGATATATTGTTTTTCCCATTAACAACTTGATGTGGACGTCATTTCCCTTGATTTGCGGTTTTTTCTCGGGTGGCAACACTGATTTTCGAATTGATTTCTTCTCATTCAAATCACTTTCTGCGGAAATCTGCACATTTCTGTTCCCAGGTGGAGTTGCTTTCAGCCATAGTTTCGTTTCTACATCATGGTGACTTGCACGTTTGCAGCAGTGATGTAGTAATGAGTGATACTGTGACTTTTTAATCACATTATGAATTAATACTGTGAAGTTTTCATATCAGTAATTTTAAACTGTCAGTAGCTCATGGCACCCGTAACATGTTGTGATGTGATTTCACATTCACAGTGCTATATTGAAATCGTAAAATCACATTCACACTTCTACCAAGTAACAGTTGTTACTCGTGAGTATTAGATATCAGCGAAAACATCACAGTTCGTGAAATATTGCTTCACTAGCTTGCAGTGTTGGTGTTTTTAGTCGCAATTCAGAAGCACATGGTATAGTGCAGAATTTCTGCTACATAATTTATCATGTGATAGTTGCTTCAAAGTTGCGGTGGTGGATGATCCATGTTAGTAACATTGAGAAAAAAGACAGAAAATGTATTTTGGTAGAAGAAAAGATGGCAATTCTGTGACGTGTAGATTGGCATGCCGGAACATGTGTGCAATTAGCAAAAGATCTTGGACTCTTCATGTCCACTTTGAACACAATAGCAAAAAACAGGTCAAGCATTGAACTCAATGTAAAGCAATCTGGCACTATGTCAAAAAAAAATAATAAAATAAAATAAAATATCCAGACATCGACATATGATGAATCTGATAAACTTGTGGCGGAGTGGTTTGTTTCTATAAGAATGTCAGGTATTCCAGTCGATGGCGAAAGCCCTTGAATTTGCTCTGAGGTGGGGATTAATGGTTTTACTGCCAAATGTATGGATTGATCGTCTCAAGACTCGTCACAATATTGTTTATAATCAAGTGGGTGGAGAAAATAATAGTGTTGCTGGGGAAACTGTAAACCAGTAGAAACATGAACTAAAGACTATTATTCAGGACTACAAACCGAAAAATATTTTCAATGTTGATGAAACTGGGCTGTTTTATAACATTCTGCCAAGTAAAACAAGGCGAGAAGTGTCATGGTGGAAATCTCAGCAAGCAGAAGGTAACTGTTTTGCTCATGGTTCAATGCTGATGGATCAGAAAAATTACCTCCACTGGTAATTTGTAAATTTAAAAAGCAAAGTGTTTTAAGAAAATGTGAAAAATCTGCCTACTAAGTATGATGCCAACAACACAGCATGGATGACCAGCAGCATCTTCACATCCACCATGCATGCTCTGGATGCTAAAATGGGGGCAAATCACTGCAAAATATTACTGCTAGACAAATGTCCTACACACTCTGAAGATCTGCAACTCAGAAACATTATATTAGTGTTCTTTCCACCTAATTGTACAAGTGAGCTTCAGCCATTAGATCTGGGCCTCATCCATGCATTTAAATGGAAATATAGAAAAATGCTTGTTGAAAAAAGCTGTGTTTATGCATGATAGTGGTATGAACCCAAAACAAATGACCATATCAATCCTTGATGAGATGCATTATGTAGCCAAAGCATAGTTGCATGTTACTCCCCAAACCATATCCAACTGTTTCCGGAAGGCAGGAGTTACGTTTGTGGAAGAGGAGGAACAACTACAGGAAGAAGAAGAAGAAGATATGTCAGAGCCCATATGTGATGGATGAGTCTTCCTCATTTCAAGACTATGTTGATGCTGGTGTAATCACATCATTGGTACCAAGTTCAGAAGACATCCTTTCCAACCACCTTGGTGAAGAAAAAGAAGTGGTTGAAGAAGACTGTGATCAAGAACCTACTTTCCCTACTAGTAAAGAAGCAATGGAAGCTATCTCTGTTTTAAGGTGGTATACTGCAAGTGCATCAGGAGACGATGGGGCATTTAATGCCTTATACACTGTGGAGAGGCAGGTGGAACTTATAAGAGTGCAGAAAAAGAAAAAACAGTCAACAATTAGAGATTTTTTTAAATAGATAAATGTAAGTAATTGGAAATTCAATTTTCAGTTATTAAATTTTGTAATCTAGTATGCAGTCACATATTACTGCTAGTACGTGACTGAGTGCGCGCATGCACACACACTGTCTGTGTGTGTGCATGCGCGCACGCACCTAATCCCTATTTTAGTTTGAACAAACTGAAATTTGCAAGAGCGAGTGTAATATTGGACAACCAGATTCCATATTTGATTGAAACAATGTGACCTGCAGGTCTGCAAAGAAGAATTCTTCCTATAAAATCTTCATTTTTGTCAAATGGATTGAAATACTAAAGGAAACACAAAACAATGCAATAAAGAACTATAATCGAAATTTGGGCAAAATCAGTTAAAGTGAAATGGGGAAGAGAAAAATAATGCACAATAGACTGACAAAATGATAAATGTGATAGACTGATAATAAATGACTGAATAGTAGTCATTGAGCTCTCTAAGAGCACAAGCTGACTTGTGCTCTTAGAGAATACAGAAACAAATGTAAGAAAGCTAAACTCTGTGTAAAACTAGCTAAACAAAAGTCATGGGAGGACTTTGGCAAGAACATAGAAAATAAATATCAAGAAGGTGGCAAAATATTCTGGAGGTTGTTGAACAAGCTTAAGAATGGAGGAAAGAATGCTGTAAAAGGAGTTAGAGATGATAAAGGTGATATGAAAACAGGAGAAAAAGATATCCTTGAAGTATGGAGTAATTACTTTGAAAAACTGCTAAAATGAAACAAGCAGTGATGACAGCACAGTGATAAAAAACACTTACCAGGCATGCAGTCAAGAATACATATCCATACTTGAAGTAGAAAAAGCTATCAAAGACTTGAAATATGGAAAGGCAGCAGGAGCAGATGTTATTCGACCAGAAATGCTGTAGTATGGTGGTATAAAAGTCTTACAGTGGCTGCACTGCATAGTTCAGAATGCCTGGACAAAGGGACGAATTCCAGACGATTGGAGTAGAGCTCTCATAGTACCCATATATAAAAAGGGAAATAAAACTGAATGTGAGAATTACAGAGGTATTTCCTTACAGAGTGTTCCTGGTAAGATCTATGCAAGTATACTTGAGAAACGGTTGAGAAGAATTGTGGAAGCTTGGTGAAGAACAAGCTGGATTCAGGTCAAATAGAGGCTGTCAGGATCAGATCTTCACTTTACAACAAATAGTGGAGAAATCATGGGAATATAACAAAGATCTGTATTTAAGTTTTGTCAATTTGGAAAAGGAATATGACAAGGTGCCAAGAGAGAAGCTATTCAATAAGCTACAGTTATATGGTGTCAATGGGGCATTATATCAAGCAATACTTAGTCTTTATTTGAGTTGTAAGTCAGCAGTTAGAATTGAAGGGAGTACAGGAAGATGGTTTAATGTTAAAACTGGTGTGAGTCAAGGATGTACATTATCCCCTCTGTTATTCATAATCTATATGGATCACATTATGAAGGAAAGTGGTACTAAACATGATATCAAAATTGGAGATGTTAATGTCAGCTGTTTGCTTTATGCGGACGATGTTATACTTCTAAATAAATCCGCTACGAGAGTGCAAGATTCTCTGACTAATTTGAATAACTGTTGTAATAGATATGGTATGAAGGTCAGCAATAAAAAGACAAAGACAATGAAAATAGGCAGATTCATTGAAAATGTCAACCGTGTTGTGAATGGAGAACCTGTGGAACAAGTAAAACATTTCAGATACTTAGGCACAATTTTTACTGAAGATGGTAAATTAAATATAGAAATAGACAACAGAATCAGCAAAGCTGGTATGGGGGGAAGTCAATTGAATAAATTCATATGGAGTAAGAGAGAAATTAGTCGGAACACTAAATTAGCTGTATACAAGACAGTGTTCAAACCAGTTTTAACTTATGGATCTGAGAGCTGGGTTAGAAGTAAAACACTTGACCAAAGACTAGAGACCACAGATATGAGCGTCCTGAGTAAGATTCGAGGCGTGAAGATGGCATCAATGGCAATATCATATTAAAAACGAGGATATTAGGAAAGAACTTGACATTGTCAGTATCCAGGAATGCGTTAGCAAATCTAATCTCAGGTGGTATGGTCACTTAAACAGAATGGGCAAAGAAAGATTAGCAAAACAAGTTGGCTGGAAAACGACCCCGAGGAAGATCAAGATATAGGTGGATTGATATGGTACAATCTTAGATGATAGAAATATAAGATCTGGTAATGTTGGAGTCTTGACAAGTAACAGACTGATTTGGAGGAAAATTGTAAATAGGAAGTTAGTAATGATGTAAATTTTCCATGTAGTACTATCATATCCTGTACACCCCTTGAGGGTACTTGGCAGGAATTTGATGATGATCTTTGAAATAAGCATTTATTTCCTACCATGTTTCACAGAGTTAGCTTAACATGAAAATTAAATTAAACAAAAATTAGAAATAACAGTTTGAAAGTACTTTAAATTAGACAACATATTTTATTATTTGTCTTCATACTTTATGTATGTACTTTAAATGATGAAACAGAGAATATGAATGACTTACCCAGTCTGCAGGAGCAAAATTAACGGCTTCAGCAAAATTATATCCTTGATTGAAGCCAGCATGGTAGGATCTTGGAAATGTAATGACAAATTCTCCAGCATGCTGATTTGTTCTATAAATCTGAACAACAAAAAAAAAGTAGAAATTTTTCAAAATATTATGATTTAATAACAAATGGCAGTGATCAGAACTGTACATTGCTTACAATACTCATGAGAATTCACTTGAAATATTAACTTATGAAAGCAAACATTTACATACCATGATGATGTTTAGAATCACATATTAATATATATTATCAATAATTACCAAATATCAGTGATTTCTTGTGATGAACAAAGCAATTTAGAATTGGGACTACACTTATGAAATTCTGAGTAGACTGATAGCATTATTAGAGTAAATTTCACAAAGGTGAGATCAAAGATCAGTGAAACTGTTAGTTTAAAAGGAAGAAGGACAAATGATTTGAAAGGTGAGAAACATGCAATGAGAGAGAGGATATGATAGCATTGTTGAGGGAAGCGAAAGTGAAGTGTAAGAGAGTAAAGATTGTGGGTCTGCTGTCTCGGTATGATAGCTGTGATTTCTAATGAGGCAACGAGAAGACTATGTAGGAGAAATGGTGGGCAGTTTATAGATGTATGGAGTGCATGAGATGGGTGTAAGGAATTTTATGTCTGATGGACATCATTTGAATGGTTTTGGAGTTAGATGTTTGGAGAAATTGTTGTTCAGTGAGTTTGTAATGCCAAATCAGGGAAATCGAATATATTAGGGAGCAGGGTTAAATCAAGCATGTATTTGGCCACTCCTGGCAGTGGACAAATACATGCCAATTCTAGTACAGGAATGACCATGTGGAAATAGCCACCAGAAATAATTTAGCGTATGTGCGGAAATGTCTGTGAACAGATGGGTGCAGTTTCCCAGGTTTCTAATCTGAATGGGCTAGTAATGCCATTACCTTTGTGTAATGGCATTACACAAAAGTCAATGAATTACCCAAGGAAATGATGATATGCATATACACAAATGCCAATTTTATGTATTATCAGAAATAAAGAAGAGGAGTTTCTTGAATTGGTCAGCTCAGCTGCCAAAAATTTTCAGGTTGAAAGAGAACTATGTAGATGCAGGAATAAAGGGGGGGGGGGGGTTGAATGGTTTTGGAGTTAGATGTTTGGAGAAATTGTTGTTCAGTGAGTTTGTAATGCCAAATCAGGGAAATCGAATATATTAGGGAGCAGGGTTAAATCAAGCATGTATTTGGCCACTCCTGGCAGTGGACAAATACATGCCAATTCTAGTACAGGAATGACCATGTGGAAATAGCCACCAGAAATAATTTAGCGTATGTGCGGAAATGTCTGTGAACAGATGGGTGCAGTTTCCCAGGTTTCTAATCTGAATGGGCTAGTAATGCCATTACCTTTGTGTAATGGCATTACACAAAAGTCAATGAATTACCCAAGGAAATGATGATATGCATATACACAAATGCCAATTTTATGTATTATCAGAAATAAAGAAGAGGAGTTTCTTGAATTGGTCAGCTCAGCTGCCAAAAATTTTCAGGTTGAAAGAGAACTATGTAGATGCAGGAATAAAGGGGGGGGGGGGTATTATTATGACAGCTGAAGAACTTTGACCAACAAAAATAAAATTGAAGGATTGTAGATCGAAGAGAGATGGTTCAACTGAGGTTGTCTGGTGTGAGATTGAGTACAACAGGACAAAATATATTGTTGGTTGCTGCTACAGATGTGGAGGTCCAGAGAATATATGGATGCCATGCATTGGCAGATTATGAGTGCAGACTGAGCAATTATCGGAAGACTAACTATTAGGAATACAGAGTAGGAAGAAAGGGAACGTGGCAAGATGGAAAAAGAAAGCTAAGAAATATTAGCTGAAACAGTATGTAATGGAGGAGACCAAGTGTTTGAGAGTGTTGGATCTGATAACAGATTCAGAAGATCTATCTATAATAACTACAGTAACAACTCTGCCTCTGTTTGAGGAAATTGACCGTGTATTTTGGACCTGGGAGGTTGCTCAATGTGTGGAATTCTCGGTCAAGAAAGGGTTTATGTGTAACTACAAAGCTGACGATTATGAAAGACATGGAAGGCAGTTTGGAGCAGTGGCATGGGATCAGAAGCTACAAGGAATGAAAGTCAGTAGTGCATGAAAAATGATTACGGATTGAGAGATGCTGTATCAGACTGCATACCCACATAAATAAATGAAATAAATAAGCCATTTGTGGAAGGAATAAAAACCAAATAGATGAACAGCATCCTCATGAGCAATACAAAGCACAGGCAAGAAATTTCCTGCGATAAATTAACTTAATTTATCGAAGTCAATTTTACAGGGTTTTCAGGCCGAAATAATGTAGAAAAAATTAATGGAAAACTCCTTTTATCTGAATATAAATTAACTTTCTTGAAAATTGCACCAAATAATTCATTTAAATATTAACATTGTAAGTAAGCAATAAGAATAATGTATTGGAAAAGTCTGCAACAACTTGCGAACAAATTGATCGCTTAAGGACCTTCAGCAAGACCAGAGTGAAGTCATCATGCAGCCAGATAATTATGGACATTTGAAGGTTAAGAACAAAGAGCATATTTAAGGGAACTACTATGGGCTACCATAAGAGGAGGAGGAGAAGACTTGGACTTTTTACTACTGCTGCAGGTGTTTTGGTTCCCCGATAGGAAGAATGGAAGAAGGGAGAAGAGGCGATAGAAAGGAGTATATAACCAGAGGTTTGGCACCCATCATCAGAGCTACTTTGTTGGCAATTCCTCTAGAATGTTCCGGGAAGCTTCCAAGGAGCTACCAACAACATAATGTCCCACTGGATAGTGGCCGCGATTCTTGCAAAAGACTTGATGTCAGGTCAATGAATTAGCCAACGTGGAATAAGAGAAATAGAGTACAGAAATGTCCGAGTCAAGAACGTGTCCTGTGTAACTATACCTCAGTCAAGATATCCTGACTTCATGAACTATGGTATAGTTCATGAAAGAGAATTGTGAGTAAACAATTGATATTGTTGTTATTTTCCTTGTAACTTAGATAAGTGAGAATTGTATGCAAGTGTACAAAAGGATAGTGGTATAGTTTTGTAAGGTATTGTATAGCAACAAGGTAAAATAAGTATATATGTATTGCTGGTGCGAGAAATATTTCCTGAACGTAGTTATGTTAAAGGAAGCAGTAATTCTATACCTATTATAAAGAATGTGTGTTTTATAGTGCTAAGTTGAGTGAAAATGTTAAGTAGCGTAAAAATGTATATATTTTCAATAATGTAATAATTTTGCTGAGGTTAGACATGGTAAGGGAGTTAGTCATTTCACTGTGTTGTATTTTCAAGTTGTTAGAATAAAATGTTTTGTTTGAGCAACAATTGATCTGATCATTTGCCAATACACTATCTCAAATAAAATTCGTACATGGGTGCATGAGTAGATTTAGGATAGCCATGATTTGCTGTAATGTTAGGAGGATTTTTGATAAGACCTTACTTTTGTTCATACTCTTATCCTTCCGGGTATGGAAGGATAAGAGTATGAATGCTAATATAAAATCGTTAATAAAAATTAAAAATAAATTTTGTCTAGAAGAAGGGTCTGAGAGAATAAGTGTACCACAAATCGTTTAGCTAGCAATAGTTAAAAATACAGGTAGCTTAACGAGCAGTAGGAGCAAATGGCAAAGGTAAGAAAGAAGGGGGGATAAAATGTTAAGACTTAGCGAACAAAGAAAGTAAGAAAGGTTAAGGATTAATGAGAATAGACGAGACAGTAGATAGCATAAGATTTCACAATGGCGCAGCCCAACAAGATTACAAGTTAATGAGTTAATAATTAGACCATACATTAGATAGAATGCAAACAGACAAGTACAATAGATCAACCCTCCCCCCAAATAAAATACATAAAATATTACAAAAAGTAAACCCTAAAAAAGTTTTTTCACTATGCAGCAATTAAGAAAAAGAATGATTATGGAAGGATAAGTTCCTGTAGGAAAGTGACAGAAGCAGAACAAATAGTTGAGTTACTAAGTGATCATGTTACTTGAACCACCTTGGTCGATTCAACTTTCGACATTTCTGGATAAACATCATAAAGCTCCATTGAAGTCTCTACAATGTATTGCATTATTAAATCAATGTGTTACTTAAATTATTCCAATCTTTAGTATTAGGAAAACCAACTTTGCATTTCTGAACAGACTAAATAAACAAATACATCAAGCAGACCTTGACTGAGACTACAACATGATATTCCAGCTGCTTATCTTCATGAGGCTGTTAAATCCAGTGGATTAGGAATTTCTGCAATGAGATGGCTAGTTCCTTGCTTAAAATATCTAAGGTTAAATAACCTCCAACAATCACCTTCACCTTTTACTACAGCTGTGTCTTTAGAACTCCTTTTATTCAATGAGAATTAACTAAAACTACATTCTGGGAACAGAATTTTCTTGTAATGACTGCTGCTGTGTCAAGGATAATGAATTTCACCCTTTTTTATATCGAATATCAAATTCGTTGTATTAAAAAAATCACATGAAACTATAACATAACATGAAATCAGTAAATATATAATAAAGAAATGGAGAAAAAAATTATAAATTGTGTGGAGTTGGCTGGCTGGTTTGGACCTCTGATAATGGAATACATACTGTTTCTAACTCTCTTGAAAAGAAGAGATGGAAAAGACTTCTAACATCTTGCAGTTGATAGCAAACCCTTCAGTGGATCAGAGAAGGTTCCATCTCAATATCTTTGGATCTGTGAAGGAACAAGAATGTTGCTTCAATGGGAGTATAGATGTCCTTCTTACCAAGACTCATACAGCCCACAGTAGGCATAATAGAGATACTACACGGCTGGATGCAAGTTCAGAGAGACTGGCATATATATCTCAATGTTGTTTTAGACCCCACAACAGTAGAGTTAAAAGACATAATGCAATATGTGCCATCATAAAGAACTGACTAGAACAGAAAGGATAGTTAGTTAGAAAGTCAGTCAACACTGCCATTTCTTGATGCCAAAAGATATTGGCATCAAGAGATGGTAGTGTTGCATCCTGGATATTCAAGTCTGTGGATGAACCAAGACCTTGATCAAGCAAATGAAAAGATAGATTATTATGCTGCTAATTCAGGTATTAAAAGACATTGTTTAGAAAAATATGGTTCTATATCGGCTTTTTTGCTATAGCCATCTCTATTAGAGCTTGCCATGTGGCGTGTAAAGTCCTTTAAGGATACACAGGTGTTAGGTCTTAGTGTCCACGACATCAAAATACTTTCTCTCTGAGCCCTTCAAGGAACATTGGTTGGATGGAGGATGCATCAGTGAATGATGAACAGTATACCTGGGGAAGGTTTAGCATTGCTTTGTAAAAGGTTGGTCCTGCATTAGTAATTTATCCATATTTTATAATAAAGTGGCAGCAGAACTGGATAAAGGAAATGGCTACACCACAATACTACAGGACTTTGCAAAAGCATCTGACAGAATACTGCATGGAAAACTATTACACATGTTGGAGCAAATGGGAATGGATATGTAGATATACTGTAAGATGATTTAAATAAATAATGTTGGGCAAAGGACATTGGTTGTAAATTTAAGATAATGCACTTTGGGATGCATTATCTTATTACATACTTTGTATCATATTAATGGTACTGGATTACAGGAAATTGATGAGGCTAGATATCTAGGGATGATGGTGGGTTCAGAAGATATGCAAAAGTTGGCAAAACAGTTCAAAAGATTACTTGGATGTTGAGGAACATGCTGACAAGTAAAGACAGGGGTAATCATCACTGTTTATAAGGCTGATTCAGCCAGATCTTGAATATCATGTACAGATTTGGTCACCCAGATTTCTGGAGGTGGTGAAGAGAATTCAGAGACAAGTGATCAAGCTGGTGACAAGGCTGTGGAATGCTCTCTATGAGGATAGATTGTAGGTGTGTGGGTTGCAGAGTTTAGATGAGAGGTGAAAGAGAGGGTGCATGATGGAAACTTAAATTAATAAAGGAATTCCATAACATTGATACAAAAGATATTTTTAAATACAAGGAGAAAGGAGAGAGCAAGAGGTATGGTTGATTGGTAGTGCTCTGCTACTAATGCTCACGCAAAAAGTTAAGCAAGTTTGAGTGCGGTTAGTAGTTGGAAGGGGTGTATCATTCGATGCTGTTGGCACACTCTCCCTCGATGAGTCTTTGGACTCCCTGGAGGTGTCACATAGTAATAATAAAATTTGTGTAAAAGTGATTAGTAATAATGTGCAGACTAGGTTATTTTGCTTGGAAAAGCATTGAATAATTGGAATGGATTGCTAGAAGTAGTTGTGAGTACTCCCAACAGTGAATAGTTTAAGCAGAAGTATGATAGGTATTGTATGAATAATGGTTAACGTAGGATCCCTGCAATGAGCGACTCCATGTATATACTCATATATGATAAAAATCATCAAAATAATGGTAAGAATGCTTTACTGATACTTGCAAAATGCATGAAGATATGGATTCTCATAAACAGCTGGATATATTTATTTTAAATTAAAGATTTATTTTATAAAAAAATGATGTATGACTGGTTTTTATGTATATATATATATATATCTTCTTCTTTTCAGCCATTTTCTGTAGACTGCTGGACGAAGGCCTTCTCCAGTTCCTTCCACCTTTCTCTCTCTCTCTCTCTCTCTCACACACACACACACACACACACACACACACACACACACACACACACACACACACACACACACACACACGTTAATTTAATTTAAATGACTTAAACACCGAGAATAATAAAGAATAAGGTTTAATGAGGACACTACTAGTTATGTTGGTAATCCAATTTCTTCAGGTGTCAAGGTCAAATAACTTCTTTGATAATTTGCTCTTGAGAAGAGTGAGAACCTCCTGGGTTGGAACATTTGTGAAAATAAGTTGTATGTCGGTGAGTCGATGCCTTCAACTATTGGTCTTAAGAGAGTATGGATTGTGTGAATCTTAGGAAGCCTGTATAACCATGGGATTAAAGGATGAACGGATCCGAGCGAAAGGCATATGTTCCTTAGTAATTCCAAATTTGATTTTAGAAGACTGTTAGTCCTGTTATGAAATTCTCAGAGTAAGTGTATGTCTTATAATTCAAGAATTTTATTGCAGTAGTCCATTTTATTCAGGATGACAGTAGCATTTCCTTTGTCAGCTGGAAGGATGATAATATCTTTATTCTTCCTTAGGTTTTTAATGGCTAGTCTTTCACTATGCGAAATGTTATCAGAAGGCAGTTTTGCATTATTTTGCAAATTATCAAAGAAGTTCTTCGCCCTACTTACCCCACTGTGTCAATTCAGGCTACTTTAGTTTCGAGGACAAGATCTTTAAACAAAACTCCGGACTAGCTATGGGTAGTCCGCCTTCCCCGGTGCTAGCTAATATATTTCTCGAAGACTTGGAAGAAAAAGCGATTTGTTCGGCCACACTAAAACCTAAAATCTGGCTCCATTATATTGATGATGTTTTTCTTATATGGGAACAAGGCTTAGATAACCTTAAAGTTTTTTTGGATCATATAAATAACTTTCATCACAAGATCAAATTCACCTATGAGCTAGAAGCTAATAATTGTCTTCGTTTTCTTTAGACATAACACTTACAAGGTGCGCTGATAATATTAAAATTTCAATCTTTAGGAAGCCAACACATATAGACAGATACCTTCATGCATCCTCTCACCTCTACCCTCCACAGAAATTTGGCATTATTTCCAGCCTTGCACAACGCACCAGATCCTTATATCAGATGACACAGAGCTTCAAAATGAACTTAATTTCCTCAAAAGGACCTTTCCTAATAATGGTTTTACTTCAAAAAGTATTTAGAAACTTCTTTTTCACCGTCGTCAACAAACTAATGAAGATTCTACTACCCCCCCCCCCCCCCCCAGAGCTTACATCCCCTTACCTTTCATTAGTTCCCTCTCCCCCAAACTGGCTAAAATTTTAAAAAAGTTCAACATCAAAACATGTTTCTCTACTTTACCTAAACTCCGTTCTATCCTTAGTCAACCTAAAGAAAAACATCACCATTTTCAGTTTCCAGGAGAATACAAGATTATTTATAATTGTGGAAAACCTTACTACAGACAGACTGATAAATCTATCCTTCTCCGTGTTGAAGAGCACAAAAGAGATATATCCTATAACAGAATCCGAGCCAGCACTCTCGCCAGCCAAATCTTGTTCTCTATAAATTCTGATGAAGGCAGTCAACATCAAAAAGACTGGATTCAAACTTCTAATATTCACAAATGTTATGATGAACTTGAAAGACATATTCTTGAGTCAAAAGAAATTACACAGCCTTAGCTAAAATTTACCAGATTCGCATAGCTCTGCTGTCCAGTGCTGGCATTCTCACAATATCGCACACACACACACACACACACACACACACAAACAATGCAGCTGGAACTGTAGCGTGGACTCCAATTTAAACTGTACTACAGTTTTTAGTAGATCTGTTGTTGTTAATATATAATGTTTTTGTTGGATTATTTTGTATAATTCTTTGTACTTTGACACCTAAAGAAATTGGATTACCAACGAAACTAGTAGTATCCTCATTAAACCTTATTCTTTATTATTCTCAGTGTTTAAGTCATTTAAATTAAATCAATACAACATGTTGTTAAACTGAGTAAATCTGCATATGAATATATATATACACACACACACACACACACACACACACACACATATATATATATATATATATATATGTGTGTGTGTGTTTATATATACATATATACACTTTATATATACATATATATATATATATGTATATATAAAGGTCGAAACCGGTCTGGGTAGTGACCCTTCCCTTAATGTATAGCATTATACATGTCCGCAAGGAAATGTGCTTTGCATTATAGGAGATACTGAGACAAGGAGTGATGAGAGCTTCATCCACCTTTACCATGAGTTGCCTCAGTCCTGAAGATACTTCAGGCACAAACTTTGTTTGCTAACACTTGAATAAAGGATTAAACTAAATTTATTATAGTCTAACTAAGTGGAAAAAAACTTTCAACTCTTTTAGCATCTGTGCTGATATCCACATTTGTCCCTATTGCTGAATTCATATTCAGTTTATGTGACAGTGCTAGTTCCTCCTCCTCCTCATACACCTTAAACTAAATGCTCATCTCTTAAACTAAATGCTGGAATTTGGATGAAATCTACAGCAAAAAAGCATATCTTTAATAAATATTATTTCAATCCAACCAGACACTTGGTCCAGTGGATAATACTTCCACTTCAACCAATAGATTTTGAATTCCACTGACAGTGATGAGTTTGCGAATGTCCCAGCAGCTGGTAGATAAATTTCATTACCTAATGTAAACCTTGTTTACTGGAAGTAAGGCCTTCAAGTTGCTTGAAAAAGTTCCACCCTTGTATAGAGTAGGGTTTCCAAATTATCTAACCATTAGCCCACCAACAGTTCATTATCTTGCATAGAGTGAGATACACATAAAAAAATCAGGATAATTTCAGCTTCTATTATACGTCTCAAATTCTATTTAATAATAATAGAAAATAATTTATCATTTAAACACACATCAAATAGTTTAAAATAAAACACTCTGGGAACAGAATTTTCCTGCAATGACTGCTACCGTGTCAAGGATAATGAATTTCACCCTTTTTATATCGAATATCAAACTCATTGTATCAGTAAAAAGCACATGAAACTATAACATAACACGAAATCAGTAAATATATAATACAGAAATGGAGAAAAAATTATGAATTGTGTGGGGTTGGCTGGTTGGTTTAGCATTTTTTAACATAACAAGGATGACAGGTCTTTCCAACAAAAGAACGGCATGCTTACTGACAGCTATAGATGATTATATAATGAGCAAAACTAGCTGACACTAGTCAAAAAGAAAACTGCATGGAATCTCAAACCAAGTTAATAAGTTTACAATAGTGAATTTCTTTTATCATAGTAGCTATTTATGGGGCTTCGGCTGGGACTTTCAGTAGCGTGAGTGAATTTTATAATGGTGTTTGCCACAGTGAGAGTCAACTGTACTTCACAGAAGCAGGCTTCTTTAAAAATGTGTACATTAGATCGAACTTAGTTTATGGTGTTGGCTTTTTCTTTTCTACATAAATTTCTCTGTAGCAAGCAATTGCAGCTTGCATCATTCTGTCTACTTTGCTAAATCTCTCCAAGGTATCCATTTCCTCAAACAACTGAATTGCTTAATTAACAGAGGCAAATGTCTCTGCTAATAATGTCACCAAAAACAATTGAGGGATTGGCTTCTGTTGTTTTCCTCTTCCCCCCCCCCCCCTCAGAAACTTTCCATGTTCCTAGCTCTAAACGATCTTCATCTCAGAGCTCTTCTTCCATAACTTCACCAACTGCTTTACATATTCATTATCAATCTTTCCAGCTCTTTAGCTAGAAGCACAATCTTGTTGCCACTCTTTGTAATGCTTTGGCTATATAGAATCCTATGAATAAACGAATATATTTTCAGCTGTTTCTTCCAAATCCATTTACATATTCCACTGTCACCTTACTCCATGTGCTGCAACTATATTCTTTGTACAATGCATAATATTGTATTCATTCTAAAAGTCTGAGGGTTTTCTCACTGTGAGTAGCAGCAACAGCATTTCTCAAATAATATACCGGTGTCTAAAAACCTAAAGACAGACACTGTTTTTGAAGATTACAACCACAAATTCAGATGAATCAGCTTGTGGCAATTTGTATAACTGATGATTTCGAGTAGAAAGTGGGTACACAATCATGCACAAACGGGTCATATGGCAGCATTCAACAGGATAAAGGGCAAAAGGCAGCACTAAGCAAATTTGTGTTTGGGGGAAGCTCTTTTCAAGAAGGAATAAAGTTGCAAATTTACAACCACAAATTCAGATGAATCAGCTTGTGGCAATTTGTATAACTGATGATTTCGAGTAGAAAGTGGGTACACAATCATGCACAAACGGGTCATATGGCAGCATTCAACAGGATAAAGGGTAAAAGGCAGCACTAAGCAAATTTGTGTTTGGGGGAAGCTCTTTTCAAGAAGGAATAAAGTTGCAAACTGGGATGTCTTGTAATGTCTTAACGGCATCACCAGATGATTTTACATTGGAAAGAATTATCAGAAAGCCCGAAGAGGGCCACAGAATTACTGATATTGCCAGAGTTTGGAATCTCACACAGCATTTTATCCAAGCTCTGGGAAACGTTTCAAACCAATGAAATGTGTTCCAGACCTTTGCTAAGAGGTCACCCTACATCTATCAAGAAGCATGAAGGTAGATTTTTGATTACAACAGCAAAATGTAATCGACAGACCACAGCTGGTCAGCTTGCAAGTTGGTTCCATTCTATCACAGATATGCAGATATCTCGACAAACTACGGCAAGATGTCTGTAACAAGTAGGGGCCTATATGTCTGAAGGCTTGTAGTCTGTGTCCCATCGTAGAGCACATTTTCTGTATATTGTATCCATAAAAATTGAACAAGACACCAACTGGCCAATGTGCTCTTTTTTCCACATATGAGATAACACTGATCATATACGAGAAGAGAAGATACTTCTGGAGACCAAGATTGTTAATTGAATCAGGTGACCAGCACTGCTGCTCAAAATTCTCCTCCAGAAAACAAAGCCATACACTTACTCTGAATCAGGATTTTGGCTAATTTGCCTCAAGAACTCCTGAATCACTTGATGCAAAGCATAGTACGATGTTGTGAGAGATACACTGCAGTTCCAGGTGGCCATATTCCATACTTCAATGTCTCCCAACATAGTTTTCTGTAAGCAGTGTACATTAATTTCTTAACTACGTCCTTAGGAAATATGTATCTCTTGCCAAAAAAGATTGTATATGAAATACAGTCAGTCCGTGACTTACACTGACCATCCCATTATCTTCAACTAATACCATCTCACTCCTGCAGCCAGTGGTCCATGGTGTTATTCCTGTCTTGAAGATATATAATGGTATCCAAAAGCTAAGAATGAACTATATTTTTACCTGTATATGAAAAAATTCATGACTACAGTCAAATATGAGCATACATATTTTTGTGTAATATATTAGTATACTGGCAATGAATTTATGTCCACATTTGACTGTAGTCATGAAATTTTTTTCATATACAAGTAAATATGTAGTTCAACCTTAGCTTTTGGATACCAGTATATATCTTCAAGACAGGAATAACAACTTGGACCATGGGCTGCAGGAGTGAGGTGGTATTAGTTGAAGGTAATGAGATAGTCAGTATAAGTCTATATCAGTATATATGAAATACTGACTGTATTTCATATACAATCTCTTTCCCTCTTCTTGTACCATCACAGCAAGTTATTGGACAAATACGAGGGTGGTCTGAAAAGTTCTCGGCCTAACAATAAAAAACGAATTCATAATTTCAAAATGATTTTTCTTTTTCAACATAATCTCCCGTAAAGACTAATAAATTTATTTCAGCAATGCTCCAGCGCCATTATACTGTCCCTGTAGTGGTTCTCAGTAAAAAAAAAAAAAAAAAAATCAGCTAATGCCTTTTTTTTATTCCCGTATACGGGGAGTAGGCAAGGCCATTTAGCCCTATCTAACTTTTGGAGACTGAGTGGGCAGTTCAATCTCCACTGGTACCAATCAGAGATGGATGGCCCAAGACTATCTCATGCTAAAAATGCTGACCAGCGAGGAAGAGTTTTAGTTTTGTAAAGAGATAGAAGTCAGAGGAAGCCAAATCTGGAGAATGGGTTGGATGTTCGAACTACTCATAGTGCAGATCCCTTAATTTTCCCATTGCCAAGGCACCTTTGTGGACAGGTGCACTGCCCTAATGAAAGATTATTTTTTTTCTTCCAAACCTGGTCTTTTCTCACAAATTTTTTCATCTAGTCTGGTTAAAAGATGGGAATAATATTCCCTGGTTATTGTTCTACCCTTTTCAAGATAATTAACAAAATGGAATAGATTTTATCTTCTTTGTTCAGCGCCAAATCTTGGAGTGGAGTCGATCTCATATTTCTGTCTTCTAAGGCAATTTTTAGTGTGTCAATCCACATATATCTTGGTGTCTTCCTCTGGATCTTTTTCCTGCCAACCTGACAGAGAACACTTGTTTAGCTCATCTTTCCTCTTCCATTCTGTTTACATGACCATACCACCTGAGATTAGCTCTTCTAACACATTCCTGGATTCGGTCCACTGTTTTGACTGTTGTTTGGAATCTGGTGCGTAACGGTGAATCCATTCTCTTCCATAGTAATAAATCAACGCACAAAATCAGTTTTTTTTTATAACGCTCCCAGCAACGTTCAGAGATTTTCATGCGAGTGCGTTTTTGATCTGCTGTGAGCAAGCACGGCACCCATCTTGTGCAAAGCTTTTTCATTTGAAATTCTTCATGCAAAATATATCCTACAAGTTCTTTTTGAAATGCCTATAGTCTCAGCAATTTCATGCACTTGATCAATGATTTCTGGTGTTGTTACACTGTTTGGACGTCCTTCACGTGGATCATCTTCAAACTCAGCAGCCCGTTTCTTAATTCTTGAAAATGAAGGAGAAGAGTGCCCATAAACTTTTATGAACTTCAAATGAAAGAAAAAAAAATCTTCCCGATAGTGTTGCCAACTATGGTCGAGGTTGAGAACTTTACAGCCCACCCTTGTAATATCACAAATTATTACCAATTCATTTGTCAGTTACAAAAGTATTTCTATTCACACCTGTTCTTTCTTGCTCTTATATCTGCCATTCTCACACATCTCATTGTTGGTTCATATACAGCTAGTCCTCCAGCATAGATAAATTTGACTTACATAAATTGGTCCTTCCAAAAATGGCTATAAAAATGGTAAATTATAAAAATTTTATTTAACCCACCTATGTTTTTTCCATGCCAGGTTAGCAGGAAAAAGATCCAGAGGAAGACCAAGATATAGGTGGATTGACACACTAAAAATTGCTTTAAAAGATAGAAATATACGATCTGACAATGTTGGAGTCTTCACAGATAATAGACTGATTTGGGGAAAATTGCTGACAGGAAGTTTGTAATGATGTTAGTTCTTCATCTTGTACTATAATAATATCCTGCATACCCCTTGAGGGTACATGTCAAGAATTTGATGATGTTGAAAGGGAGACTGAGGAAAGGGTAGGCATGTACCATGCAGGCTGTCCACTTCTAAGAGTGCCATTAAATGCGGTGCAGCCACTGCAAGACTTTCATACCGCCATATTTTGAACATTTCTGGTTGAATATCATCTATTCCCACTGCCTTTCCACATTTCAGGCTTTTGATGGTTTTTTTCCTACTTCATGTATGGAGGATATCTACTCCTGATTGCATGGTTGTTGAGGTTTTTTTTTTTTTTTTTTTTTTTTTTTTTTTTTTTTTTACCACTGTGCTGTCACTGCTTGTTTCATTTCGCAACCATTTTTTGAAGTAATTACTCCATACAACAAGGATATCTTTTTCTCCAGTTTCATGTCACCCTTATCTTGGATTCCTTTTACAACACTCTTTCCTCTATTTATGAGCTTTTTCAACAGCCTCCAGAATATTTTGTTACCATGTTCTTGCCAAAGTATTCCCCGGACTTTTGTTTAGCTAGTTTTACACAGCTTTCTTACATTTGTCTCTGTATTCTCTAAGAACACAAGCTGACTTATTTGCCAGGAACTTTTGATATGCTTTCTTCTTTTCTTTCACTGCCTCTTTAACTTCCTGCATCCACCATGAGGTTCGGATTTTTCTATCCTTGCAGATAACTTCATCACATGGTGCTCAGACTGAATCAATCAATGCTTTCTTCAGGTCTTGCCACTGAATCTCCAGATTTTGGTTCCTGTTTTCAAATTCTTTCATTTTTTCATGAATAATGTTTGTGCATTTTAGTCTACAGTTCACATCTGAGACCTGCTCAACTTTCATTCGCTTTAACACTTTCTTTCATGTTCTACTTTTCAATATGAAATTCAATTTTATCCTGCTCAAGACTAAATGGTGATCACTTCCGATTTCAAATCCTTTGTTCACTCCAGTGTTCTGCACCAGTTGAATACTCAGCTCAAAAGATATTTACTGTAAGACTGAAGTAAATATATATATATAAATCAATAATTTGTCCAGTTGTTACAAAGGGACGTGAAATCTGGATATTTATGGCAAGGGTGGAGAATTTCATATCACCTTTTGAAAGCAAAATCCATACAAAAATATTTGGCACAATGAAATAATGGTCTTTGGAGAATCAGACACAACCATCGGTTATATCACCTTCGTAAAGATGTGCCAATATCTAATATCATTTGTAAAATAATCAAAAACTTACAGTAGGCAGGTTTTTTGTATGGAAAATAACAGTATTCTTAAGACAATAAATAGTTAAATTCTTGGTAAAAGACCAAAAGGAAAGCCTAGAACAAGATGGATAGACACCAGCATTATATTACAATATCCAAACTGGAGAAGTAAGTTTTATACAAACAGAGTTGGAGGTAACAAATACAGGAGGCTAAGACTCGATTCAAGCATAACAAGAGTTACAGATGTGAGGGAGATTGATGGATAGATACCAAAGTTTAGTATTTGGAGGAACAGAATCCATTAGAAAGCAGGTGACTTGTGGTGTGTAGACGAAATGTTTGACTTGAAGGGAAATATTCAGCAATTTGCTGATGAAGCAAAATTGAGTAGCATAAGAATTCAACTGGCAAAGCAGAGAGCATGCATGATGATTTAAATAGGCTGACATATAGACAACATATAATGACACCAGTTTAATGTGGAAAAGTGATACATTTTCAGATGAAGAGATTACAAATTGTGTACCAGGGTGGAACACTGCTCGGGAAATTGATGAAGATAGGGATTTGAGGAGGGAGGGGGGGGGGGATGATGATGAATAGGGATTTAAAGTAGCAAGATTTAGGTATCTGGACAGCAGAAAATCAATCTTCAGAGATATCAAAGAGGTAGGGAGGTTATGGAATTTGGGGAGTAATAAAGACAAATCAATTACAGAAAATGTAACATGCAAATTTTGAGCCAGGGCAGATTAAAAAAAAAAAAAAAAAAAAATCTAGGTTTGCAAACCATGACAAAGGATAAGATAACTAATGAATGTACATGTATCAGACTTGTAACTGAAGAATTGTAACATAGTGATAATTGAGATGGTTAGTAATTTGGGGTAACAAAAAGTTCTCTTAGGAATTTAACAGGTCAGGTTTGGATGAATATCAATAGTGATAGAAATGAATTATGAAGAAAGGGTTATGATGGCAAACAATTTGATGCGTAGGGTGTATAGAAGGAAGGAATGAATGAATCAAAGTGTTTGGATGTGTGGAGTGAGTTCGAAGGAAAATTGAAATTGTATAAGAGGGATGGCCCACTCTTGAATCCGTTTGGCATCAGGAGTTTAGAAAAATTATTAACTGATATGAGACCTAACACAGTCAGGGAAACTGAATTCTGATGGAAAGAATCATGAGATTTGTGTATAGAGCGATGATGTTAGGTAAGCGAGTAAAAGAAAGAATGTTAATGATTAGGAATGCTTATTATTTTGGAAATGATTATGAAGAGAGAATGATTCTCTGTTCATCTGGTTTGGACCTATCAAGTATGTAAAGAGGTATGCATAAGTAAGGAACTAGATAAGAACATAGATCTGCAAGTTGTTGAACTGTGTCATGTAAACCACAGACATACAAAAGAGCATGCAGGTAACTTATTACGTCTGTACATCAATGCTAGGAGTATCAGAAACAAAGGAGTAGAGTTTGTTGCCTTGGTTAATATATTGGGATCTCATATTGTAGGCTTCAGTGAGACAGGATAAGAAAGCCTATGGCTGCAATACTAGTAACAATTTTTTATGTGGCAGTGAGTTTGAAGCCATGTGGTGTGAGGTGAAGTCTAACAAGATTAAATACAAAGTTGTTTGTTACAGACCTGGTGGATTGGTTGCTAGTGACAAAGAAATGCATCACCAAATAAATACAATGATGCAGAAAGAGTCTGAACATTGATTGAATATCTGTGAAATTGCATGGTAGAATGAAACTGAATTTATTGAGCTGTTGCGACAAGTGAGACAAATCAACAAGTGAGTACAGTGTGATCACTGTCACTAACTTGGAAAGTGGCTAAGTTTAGAAATCTTCCATTCAAGAGGTTACGTGCTGAACTACAAAGCAGGAAATTGTGACTACCTGAGGAGTACTGGATTCTGCATCATGGTATCACTTGTTGGATGGAAAAAATATCCACAGTGCATAGGAAGGGTTTGAAAAATACTTAAATGATGCAATATGAGAAAGTTGTGTCTAGAAGTCGAAGAATAAATAGAGCAAAAGTGAAATGGATGTGTAATCTAATTAAGCAAAAGATTCGTAAGAAAAAGTTGAAGTGGAAGGTATACCGTGTGCATAAAGATGATGTCAGTTATGATAATTGTAAGCAGGCCAGAAGAGTCACAAGTATTGTACAGAAAGCTAAGTGAGTGTGAGAAGAAACTAGCTCTGCAGTTAAAGACAACACAAATGAATTCTATTGTTATGCTGCAAGTAAAAGAAAGAATGAGTTTGAAATAATAACCTTACTGAATGCAGATGGTATGCACGTGAATGAGGAAAAAGTGATTGTTCAACTAACGAGTAGCCATTTTGCTAACAGCTATCAACCAGGTATGTGCAACACTGAACTCACTGCTACCTCTTTACTGAATGAGGAAGAGGGGTATTTGAGCTGTTGCATAAACAGAAAAAGAATTCTACAATAGGAAGTGATGGTATATCAATGTTGTTGTTGTTGTCTTGTCCTTTGAAGAGTCTTAGATGTTTCCGTGCGCTCTTTGTACTGCTTTGGCTATGTCTGTGATTTTGTTTGTATAGAGCTGTTGTTCAGGATTAGGATCTATTTCTTGCAAGGCTGCTGTAATTGCTGGACAGGTAAAGATGTGAGTGGGTGTCAGTTCCGTATTGGGGCAGTTGTTGCAGTTTCTATATGTTCTCGTATCATCTGTATTGATCTTCATTCCTCTATAATGTCCTGTTCGTAGTCTTGCTATCGTAGTGGAGGTCCTTCTGTCAGCATTGATCTCGGGAATTTGATGTTGTATCACTGATTTCAATGGAATTAGTTTAGCTTTTGCTAGTGCATTGGCATCAGCAAGAGTTATCATATGAGTTTCTTGGTTGAGTTCTCTGGCCTCTTTTGCTAATTTATCAGCTGCTTCGTTGTGATCAATGCCTACATGAGCAGGAATCCATTGTAGAATGCAACTTTTACCTAAACACTTTAGATGATTTAAGAGTTTATGGATGTCTTGTGTGAGCTTGGTATTGCCATTTTTGATTGCCTCCATAGCTGATCTTGAGTCACTGTAAATTATAATTCCTTCAGATTGTTGAGATGATGATAGATTTAAGTAGGCTTCTAGTGCTTTAATTATTGCGTAGAGTTCGCTGGTAAAATTGGAAGCGATTCTCCCAGATCCAACTTTTATTGAAAGTTTTTCACCTTTCGGGAGTAGAAGGAGAACACCAGCGCCTCCATTAATCATATTGGTGTCTGATGATCCATCGGTATAACAAATAACCTGTTTGGAGGATGAAAGAAGGTTGATGGTATTTAGGCCTTTTTCTTTAAGCATTTCTTTTGGTTCTTTTTTTGTACAGAGTTTGGTAAGGTTTAGATTTATGAAGGTATTTGAAGGTAAAGGACTGGAAAATAGAGGTTCTTTGTTTATGTGGACATTTAGCTGATCAAGACCTATTTCTTTCCTGATAGTGTCATCATATTGTAAAGTCGATGATCTGTGAAGTCTGCAAATTTGGTTCCAATGTTCATAGGTTTTTAGGGAGACATGATCACTTTGGTAGCTTCTGATATTATTTATGAATTTTATGGTGGCAAATTTTCGTCTGTCCTCCAGCAGGTCAAGCCCACATTCCTGTTGGGCTCTGATGTTGTTAGTGGATGAGACTGCACCAATGATAATCTTGGATGCTTTTGCTTGTATTTTGTCTAGGTTTTTCTTTACCGATGAAGCCGAAGGTGACCAGATAGGTGCTGCATATTCCATTATTGGCCTTATTAGTGTAGTGTAAGTAGTTTTGAGGATTTTTGGCTTTGCACCCCAATTTGTTCCACAAAGCCTTTTCAGTATATTTAATTTTTTTAGAGCTCTGTTGGAAGTGTTAGAGATGTGTTGTGCAAAACGTAATTCCTGATCAAGCGTAATACCAAGGTATTTTGGATTTGTGACTTTTTCAATTAGCTTGTTATTGATCATGACTTTGGGATTGTAGGAATGTCTATTTTTCCTGTCTGTACTAAATGTACTTAGTTTTGTTTTGTCTGGGTTGATTTTAAGTTTGAGTTCGTTTGACCATTTTTCTAATCCTCTCATGGATTTGTTTAGAATTTCCTCTGATTCTTTGATTTTAGCACTAGTGTGCCAGATGGCTATATCATCTGCATAGCAAGTTACTTTTGTGTCTTCTGTAAGGTAGGGATGAATATTATTGACATATAGAAGGAATAGTAAGGGACTGAGTACTGAGCCCTGGGGAACACCAGCCCAGGTTCTCCGCTCTTTTGATATTGCTGTATTGATTCTGACTTTGATCTTTCTTCCTCTGATGAAATCAGCAATCCAGATTAAAGCGTTTCCTCTAATTCCAATATCATGTATTGTTTGTATTAATTTTTTGATCCAAACACGATCAAAAGCAGCAGTCATATCAAGGAATATGGCAGTTGTCTTTTTTGTTGGTTTTTCCTGAAATGAGTCTATTATTGTTTGGCAGAAATGGAATAATTGATCTGTTGTCGAATGACGAGTTCTATAAGCAGTTTGGTAGTAGTTGATTTTCTTATTTTTTGTCAGCCAGTGCATAAGCCTGGAGTGTATGATTCTTTCAGTAATTTTACAAAGTATGCTAGTTAATGCGATAGGTCTGTAACTTTGACATTCTGCAGCATTTTTGTCAGGTTTCAGGATGGGTACAATAACTGATTTTTTCCATTCTTTTGGAAGTTTGCCCGTTCGCCAAGAGGTATTGAGAATGTCCAGAAGTTGTTCTTTGGCATTTTTGCCAAGGTGTTTGACCATATGACCAAAGATAAGATCATTACCAGGAGATTTATTAGGTGCAGTTTTCTCGATTGATGAATTTAGTTCACTTAGTGTAAATTCTTCGGAGAAGATGTCATTAGTTTGGTATGTTCTTGCTTGTTTTAGCATTTGACTTGTGAGTTTATTGAGGGGCTTGTCCTCTCTGTTATACTGAAGTTTGGAGTTGTTTGAATAGGTTTTTGCCAGTGTGTTTGCAATTTCTTGATCTGTAATAGCTTGTTTGCCAGCATTTATGATGAAGTTTGTTTTCTGTTGGTTCTCTTTTTTGATATTGTCTAGGATTCTAATAATATTCCAATATGGTATATCAATACAGATGCTAAAAGAGTGTTCAGTTGATCCTTTGACCAGGCTATATAATTTGAGTCTCAAAATAAGGAAGATTCCACAAAGGTGGTGCAAAGACTGCTGTATCCACCTATTGACCAATCGGTATCTCAGGTGGTGAAGATTGTGGAAAAGTTGGTTAGGGCTAGCATTAAGAGTTGACTGAGAATCTACTTTGCAGCGAACAGCATAGATAAGGGAAGGTCATGATTTAGAAACTTGCTCACATTCTATAATAACATTACCGAGTTAGACAAGGGAAAGGGATGCACCATGATACTTTTGGATTTTGCTTAAGGCTTTTGACAGAATACAGCATGGAAGATATTTTATTCTCCATAAATTGGAGATTGGATTATAAACTATTGGCATGGATAAAATGGCTGACTGAGATATCAAAAAGGTGTATGGGGGGGGGGGTCTGCAAGATTCAAGTTAACCAGTGGTGTGTATGAAGGATCAGTCCTTGGTCCATTATTATTCAATCTGTACATTAATGAGATTGGGAAGGATAGTAGGATAATCAGGAGTGCTGCTGATATGCAGAGTACTTGTAGAATGATTTGAATAGGCTGGAATTGTGGGCATGTATAAATATCTGTCAGTTCAATGTTAATAAATGTACAATCATGCACTTCGATGTGATTAGATATCCAATGCTGTATTATATTGGTGGGATTGTGTAAGAAGGAACTGATCCCGGCTAGAGATCTTGGAGTTTTAGCCAGGATCAGTTGACTAATTAAGCAAAAAAAAAAAAAGAAAATTATGTATTATTCATGATTTTTGTGATTCACAGAGTAACTAATTCTTTATACTGTCTTTCATGTTAAATGAAAATGGAAAGTTAAAGAGCAAGGGGTACAAACAGGGGATGAATGATTGGCAAACATGTTTCCCACTATTTGAAAGCAGGATTATTTAAGAGATGGTTGAGAAACCTGATTATTATCAGGTTTGCTCCCTCATTCTATTCGGTTTCCAAAGAGGATGGAATAAAAGAAATAGAAAAAGAGCAATAAAAGAAATAGAAAAAGGTTCAGCATGTTTGCAGTTGCACTGAAAAGGGTTTCTGGACAGCTGCTGCTCTTCTTTTAACAGGCTCAACAGAAATGTTGCCAGTTCAGTGAAGCAGTGAACATAGCAATACCTGTAGAACAGACAGTGATGAAACACTGCATCTGTGGGATAGAGGATCTCTCCTTCAAGCAGAGATCTGAACTGAATTACTTTTCTCTGGTCAGAATAGAGAATTTTGTATAGAGGTTTTAGGTACATCACTCCAAATATGAGAAATTTTCTAATGATGGGCAGATATCAGGTTTGTATTGAGTTAGTAGCTAAGTGGGTAAAAAATGGCATTTTGAGTCAAAGAATTTCTTAGGTGCTAAGGGAGTGACTGATGTGTTGTGTTTATGCCAGAAGAGGCCGGAGATAAATGTTAATATAAGCAAAGAGAGAGAGAGATTTGATTCTGGTGATAGAGTAATACTGAGAATAAAGATAAGCAAGCAAGATCCCTATTGTGAGAGTAGATGAAAAACTGTGTTCTGGTGGTGGTGACCACTTTCCTCAACACCAATGAAGGGTGGTATGGAGACTGAAGTTGAAGATACTGGTTGATATTAAAGCTGAGCACTGCATGGTTTTGTCAAATGAATGGGATGAAATGGAGAGCACTACAATCAGTAAAGCTGTAAACAGGATTAAGAAGGTAGGTAATAGAACAGAGAACTGAGTCATTCCTGTATTGGTGGCAAAACTTGAAGAGATGGTGACAACACCATGACATGTAATAAATGACCAAGAAGAAAGCTGGCGACCCAATTACACAGGATGGTAGGTAGGCCAGTTTGTTTAATGGGCCTCAATGTCACATAAGATCAAAAGCTCTAAAATTGTCAGGAGTAACAGGACATTACTAAAACAACTAAAATTGAATAATAAACACAACTAAATTTGAATAATAAAGCAGGGACAAAATTTGTATTGGACTTCCATAGCTGCTCAAATAGCAATGCCTTTTGTAAATACAATCTGAACTTTAGTAGTCTCATATATAGATGACACAGTTTACTACAATGAAACTGACTTCATCCATGAAGGCAGACCACAATGGACTGAGGGCACATGGAACTGATGGAGACTATTGTCCAACCACAGCTTTATATTTCTATGAAACCAAGTTACTTGGCCATGACATCTACCTCATGAGATCCATTTTTAATTGGAGTACATTTCAAAATTATCCAAATTTCATTTGAGAAAGAGTTACTGTTTGAGAGTAAAACTACATATAAAAAGCAACTTCATGATTGTAAACAAGTAAGATTAAATTATTAAAAATGAGAAAATTTGTTGATACACTAGAAAAATAATAACAATCAAATGTAAAACAAAAACTAACCGGAACTCCTGAAGTGGTAAGGATATTTGGATTCATGATAGTAACTAACTGATGTAGAAGATCTGGCTGGCATTCAAACAGTTCTGGAGCTGCAGATCTCATAGTTTGCTCAAAAACTTCTGCTTTACCACCAGGCACACCATACCATGTTTTTGGTTCGCCCCTTAAAATAGAAAATATATATAGTTAGAAAAATCTGTAACAATATAAATGGATCCATACATACCCTTTTCAGATACCTAAACGTTTTGATAATTAACTTACCTTCAAAATTAAACTATTTTAAATTAGATAATTAATACAAGACGAAAAAAAATGTAAACTGAACAGAATTATAATACAAGTTTATGGTAGTCAACTACAGAAATTACAGCAAATGCCTAAGTATACAATATGATCAATGCAAATAAATAAATAAATGAATTTAAAAAAAAAATAGTGACAACACTTTTTTCCCATTTTATTTCTGTTCCTTACAGTGAAGTTGTGCCAGCATCTCAATAATATGTCAGAGAACTTTCTGCCTGTTGTTCTATATAATCCAGTGCTACCTTGAGTGCATTGATCCCTTCACTAACTCATTTTAATTGTTTTGCTGCATAGTCCCAAGGTCAATTTCTTCATCATCCTCATTTACCATAGCAATTGTCATAGTAAGTCAGTTCATGTTGATTGTCTTTTTGCATGCATTCCTATTATGTCGTCATCATCTTTTGCTTTTTAACAGCCTGAAATTTTTTATAACAAAATGTAGCATATTTTACCCTGAGTTATTTCTTTTCTTTAGAACATAACTTCTCAGTGCTTTCTGGTTTCATGATTGAATATCATCCCATGATTGTGTGATTCACTGAATAACATCTTTTAAGTCAATTTTTTAAGCATATCACATTTACACCATTCACTGCCCAATATGTATATTAAGGTGATATTTTCTGCTTTAATACTTCAACCACACTCTGACTCGGTGACTGACAAAATGAAATAACATTTGTTATGCTAATGTCACCACTTTACACTTCACTTGTATCAGAATGAAATGGTGCTTCATCAATGAAAAAAAAAGTGAATGTGCATATTCCAAGAATCATTAAAACTCATTATCAACTGTTGTGAAACATCACAGTGTTTGAGATTTTAATGGAATAATTTTAAAAGGCATTAACCCTGCAGAGGTCGCAACTGATCTGACAGATACAAACAAATTGTTTTAATATAAATATTCTTACATATATCCAGTGTATAGCTTGGAGGTCATGACTATCTGTGCATGCATATATTACGAGTGATATTCCGCACTGTTTATGCTGTCAGTTTAGTTTAACACGTATTATGTAAAGGTGTGTGATGTTTGATAGTAAATTGTATTCGAGTACTGCGAACTCCAATGTCAGTATAGTATTGGTTTAGTTGTTTTTTTATTTATCATTGAAAATGGCTGGAAAAATATATCGATTGGATAATCCATCAGATGCTGAGGAGATTCAGCGAATGTTACTTGAGTCCGATGATGAGCATGATAGAGTTGAATGTGAAGATGAAAACGATTTAGAAGATGAAGATTATGTGAAAGTTTGTTCAGATTTGGATACCAAACAAGATATTTCTAGTGAATAAAGTGAAGATGAATTAGACACGAATGAAGAGCATTTTCTTGGAAAGGATAAAGAATCAAAATGGAGGAAAAATCCAATAAGACAGCTGCAGAATATTTTGTCAACTTCCGTTAGTTCAGCCAAATGCAAAAATCACCAAGACAGAACTTGAAACTTTGAATTGCTTTATCACAGATGATATTTTAGATCTAATCTGATTATATACAAATAAATACATCGATTCTATTTCGAACTGGTATTCAAGAAATGCTAAATGAATAGACAAAATAGAATTGAAAGCATTTTTAGGATTCTTATATCTCACTAGTTTACATCGCAACAATCGGCTAAATTTGCAAGATTTATGGGCTACAGATGGTAGTGAGATTGAACTTTTTAGACTTATGATGTCTTTACGAAGATTTAGATTTATTCACAATTGTATCAGGTTTGATGACAAACTTACTCACTTAGAATGCCTGAAAGTTGACAAATTAGCAGCTGTGAGAGACATTTTCTCACCACTTGTAGAAAATGGAAATTATGCTACTCTATGGGACAGAATGTAACAGTAAACAAAATGTTACGTGGGTTTAGACAATATATTCCATCAAAGTGAGGTAAATATGGAATAAAAATTTTTGCTATGGTTGATTCGAAAGTATTTTACACAGGAATCTTGAAATATATGCAGGTAAGCAGCCTGAAGGACCTTACTTGATTAGTAATAAACTAGTAGATGTAATCAAGAGACTTGCAGAACCCATTTACTCTTCGGGATGTAATATTACAGCCGATAATTGGTTCACTGATATAAATCTTATTGTCGACTTGAAAAAGAAGCGACTTTCATACGTAGATACTGTTCATAAGAATAAACCCCAACTACCACCTGAATTGATGTCTCCTAAAAACAGGTCTAAAAAATCCAACATATTCGCTTTTGGTGCAGATTGCACACTTGTATCTCATTATAACAAAAAAGAGAAAAAAAAGTAATTTTAGTTTCAAGTATGCACTTTGATAACAATGTGAATTTAGATTCCCAAAAGCCTGACATAATATAATATTACAATCAAACTAGGAGTTGACACTGTGGACCAAATGATTGGTACATATAATGTGGCCAGGAACACCAAAGATGGCATATGGTCATATTTTACAAAATTTCGAATATTGCAGGAATAAATACTCAGACTATTCATATGCTGAACAACAATGTGAAAATACACCACAGAATATTTATTAGAAATCTCATAATGAAGTTAGTGTCAGAACAAATAAAAAGGCATTCAGAAATCTCTATAGGTGTGCATAAGCCTTTACACCTGAAACTTCACCAATTTCAGACACAATTTGAAGGAAATTCTGATGAAGACGACATAGATATGGTTCCCTTGATAAAAAGAAAAAGTTGTTTTAAGTGCTATGCATCCAAAACAAGTCGCTTATCAAAATATTTTTGCAAGTGCTGTAAAAAGTATTTATGCCTTGAGCACAGCAATATGGTTTGTGATGACTGGTATGCAAATCCAACTATTGAAGATTCTAATTAATTAATATTAAACGCATTTGTTTAGTTTTAGTTTCTTTCATTATCCATGTTTGCGTTATTTTGTAACAAAAATTTTTATTCTTTATATTTTTTTGTTCAATAATATCTAGATTGTAACTGAATATAAATAAACCATCATGTATTATATTTGCAGTATTTTTTTAAAAGTTTTATCGCATCTCAGCACATACTAGTAATGAATGTCTCTCTCTCGGATACACGCGGCCTAAGCTGCAATTTTTTTGACTGCGAACTCTGCAGGGTTAAAGACGAAAGTTGAAAAATGGAAAACGAAATTAATAAATTTATCTAAAAGTTCCTTCTAATATGAAACAATCATCAGAGGATATAAATCTAAAGCAAGCCTCTTAAATATTGTTCTTAAGGTTAAAACTTGAACATAGTTTGCTGAAGTTATTTCATCCAGCAGTGACTATAATTGTTCTAGAGAGAAATTATGGGGGGGGGGGGGAGTAGTCTGGAAAGTTCTGATAAAAACCTAGAATAAAAATTATATTAAAGCAACTGATATAACCACAAGAAAGAACATATGAGGATATAATAATATGAGTTACCTTCATAACTCTGCTACTAGTATGTTCTTTCTTGGGGTTATATCAGTTGCTGTACTATCATTTTTGTTCTAGTGTTTAACAGAACTTTCCAACCCCTCCTCATATAGTTCATTATAATGCAATCAACTCTCATTTTATATATATATATATATATATATAAAAAATAAAATAAAAAAACTGTAATTACAAGCTCACTCATGGTATGGGTGGTATAACCTTAACACCCTAACAGAGTAAATGCTGTTGGATCTGCCTGTCCAGAGGCGTTAGATAGCAGCCCTACCACTAGACTTACCCAGCGACAGGCTAGTAACCTGCCCTGGGGAAATTCAAAATACTTTCATGTTTCATGCAAAGAAAAGCCGGACGGACTGTCAGGGAAAAGACCACAACCCATAAAACAGTAAACAAAATTGGAAAAAGGAACACATAATGAAGATTGCAACATGGAATGTGAGAAGCATTGCACACAAAGAAGAACTTGATAAATAACTAAATCAAGCAAACATAAAGATATGTATAGTAACAGAAACAAAGAAAAAACAAAAAGGTACAAAAGAAACAAACAACTATATACAAATCTACAGTGGGGTAAAAAAAGAAGAAAGAGCAAAAGCAGGTATAATGATTATGGTACATAAATCCCTAAAGAACAATATTGTATATTACAACTATTTGAATGAAAGTCTAATAGAAATTAGACTCAAGACATTAAGAGGCCACATAACAATAATTCTTTTCCCACCAGAAGAGGGAAAAGAAGAAGACAGTAATATATTTTATAAAGAATTACAGAATGCCATAGATAAAACAAACAAAACTGACTATTTACTGCTAGCAGGAGATTTAAATGCCAGAATAGGAAACAAAAAATACAAAACAAACATAGGTAAATTTGGCGAAGATACATGTAATCAAAATGGTCGCAGATTATGCGATTTTGTCATTTATAATAATATGAGAATAATGAATTCAATGTTTAAACACAAGGAAATACATAAATATACTTGGTCAGCCAGATGATACAAATCAGTAATCGACTACGTTATCACAAATTTTAAATTAGCGGAGTTAATTTTAGACGTAAGAGCATATTGAGGCTTTGAATTAAACTCTGATCATTATATGGTATCAGCAAAAATTCGTTTTAAACCAAAGTGGCTAAAAACACATAGAATTGAAAATTCTTACCAGCCAAGCTACAAAATTTCTTCATTACAGGATCCTCAAGTTAGACTACAATATCAAAAATGTACAAACTTAAAAACAGAAACCACACATGATCAAGTGACATAGAAGATGAATGGGAAAATTTGAAACAAATTCTCACAAAAGCAGCAACAGAAACCTTAGGAATAAAGCACAAATGGATTAGAAAAAGAGGACTACGAGACTGGAACAAAGAAATAGAAAATATAATAAAAACCAAAAAGGACAGTTACCAGAAATGGCTAAATTCTGAAACAATAGAAGCAGAAATAGAGTATAAAAGAAATAGTGCAATTGCAAAACGAGAAGTAAGGGAAAAAACATAGAGAAAGATGGAACAATTTCGTAACAGAACTAGAAAAGGATTTATTTAAGCCACAACCCAAAACCTATAAAGTAATAAAATACATGAATAAAGAAATAAAAGAAAAGATAAAAATACAAACAATAGATTTAGAAAAATGGGTGACCTATTTCCAAAATCTCTGGACAGATGAGAACAATGAATTAAAATTTTATAAGACAAAGAATGACCTAATAGAAAATATCACAATGTTAGAACTGAAAAATATAATAAAGAAGATGAAAAATAGGAAAATGCCAGGAGAAGACAATATAAATATAGAACTATACAAAAATGCAAGTGAAAAATTTAATGAAAGACTTCTGAAATTTTTTAATATGGTTTGGATGTCCGGAAAAACCCCTAACTCTTGGAAAAAAGCACTGGTTATCCCAATTATATATTGCCTAACTGATGATTCTCTTTCTCACATACATTGATACAGTACCAGTCTTATTACAATCTGCTTCCATTTATGTCTTTTCTACAGGCATTTCCAAAAGTACTGTTCTACTAAAATGATCATTCATCACTCCTCTGCTATGCGAGTAATAGTTACAGCTGCTCAACATTCTTAACACATTCATAGCCAACCACAAATTCAAACGTGTTCTTTTCATCATTACAATTTCATCTCTACATTCATTCTCTAACCCCCCCCGAAATGCTTTTCATAAAAGTTCTATGAAACTAACTATTCAAAAACGAATGGTAACATGCTCTTGACACCTGTTTTAATTTCTGCCTGCATATGGCATCAAACAAGCTAAGGTTCGGCAACCTGTATACTTGTGCATGGAAATTATTTTAAAAAAAATTAGTTTCAGTGTAATATACAGTCATCCCTCGACTTACGTTCCATCCGGCAGGACGTAAGTTGAGTTGGGGTAAGCCGATATATTAAATCAGAGTTATATGGGTTAGGGATTAACTGTAATAAGTATACTGTTGTTTTAATTTTTAAACCTTATTATAAAACTGTACTGTGTGTTACTGCCACTATAAAACAGGAGAATGATCACCCAAATCTTCCTTCACAATCACATCTTCATTACCTTCCCTGTGTGAACGATCAGCTGTGGCTCTTCTGATGTAACCTTTGTTTTTTTTTGATGAAAATGTCCAATGTGCTTTGTTTATTCCTCTTCTTTTTTTCATCATAAATTTGTTCATAGCAAGCAAATGCATCACGTATTTTCGTTTCTATTATTAAGTAGATTCAACATTGGAGTTCATGTCTTCAGCCATTTTGAGGACATCGCTAACTGCAAAGAACATTTCTGCAAGACCCTTCACTGTAAATTGTTTAACTACCTCTTCCTCTTTTCCTTTTCTTGTTTTTCCTCTTCTGCAACAGTTGTTCCTCCAGTTCGACCAATTTTTCATTGGTCAACTCTTCGGGGGAATTTCCTATGAGTTGAATTATGTCGTCATCATTCACTTCGAGATTCAGATTGTTTGCTAGGCCCACTATTACAAACTTCCAAAATCATTTACAAACCTTTTTAATGTCTTTTTTTTTTTCCATATGCCACTCATACATTGAGAGGTCACTTCGTCCCAAGCCACAGCAATATTTTTAATAGCATGATAAATAGTGAGCATTTTCCAGAATTGCATGAATGTCTGGTCGTTTCCTTCAGTAGCAGAAATGGTTTGTGAAAAATTTCTCCACAGATAATGCAAGAACTCCCTGATCCATTGGTTGGATCAATGAAGTAGTTTGGAGGGATAAACATGACCTTGAACTTGGTGAAGATCACTGCTATAAGATGTACAAGATGAATGACCTGGAGCATTATCTAGAATTAATCAAATTTTAAATTCTACACTTTCTTTTGCACAATAATTTTTTTATTTCACTCGCATAACAATTGAGTAAAGGCATCCTCAAACAGTTTTTGAGTCATCCATGACTTCTTATTGCTATGATAATGAACTGGGAGTATGCTTCCTAATGTTTTTGAAGATTCGTGGATTCTCACTGTGCCATATCACAAATGGTTTCAGTTTATATCCAGCCACATTACCCATAACAGAATAGTAATATGGGCATTAAGAGCTTCGAAACTAGGTATAGATTTTAGCTTTTTGTGGATGAATGTCCACTCGGACATTTTTTCTGAAACAAGGACATCTCATCCATATTAAACATTTGCTATGGCAAATAATTTTCCTCCGTAATAATTTTATCCAATTTTTCCACAAACTCCTTGGCAGCCTTCTCACACTTGCAGATTCCCATACATTTTCAAATTATGCAGCACAAAACGCTGCTCAAATCTCATGAACCAATCGGAAGAAGCAGTGAATTCGTAGTCATAATTGGGTTCTGCTTTCTCCTTCAATATGTTGAAGAGACTTAGTGCCTTAGTGATTATGGTCACAGTGCTAAGGGAATATGTGCTTTTGGTTCAGGTCCTCTATCCATGATGAAAGTAGCTTTTCCATATCACCGATAGGACCTTGTCATTGCTTCGTCACTATTGTCGATTCAATGGAAGCAGATCCTTTCACAGCCTCTATGATTTTATCCTTATTTTTCAAAACAGTCATCACTGTAGAATGAGACCATCCGAAGTGATGTGCAATCACACTGACAAGCTTACCAGCTTCATGTCTTTCTAACTTGCATATTCATTTCAAGATCAATTGCTTGTCTCTTTTTCTGTGATTCTTTACTAGGTTTTTTTGATTGTGCATGTAGGGGCCATGTTGCACAAAACATTGCGAAATATTTAACAATAAATACACAAATAGCTCATTTCTCAAGCACAAAATCAGCAGAGGAGCTGCTGAAGATATGTGCCACTGCTTAGGGAGGTTGCAAGTGAAAGCATTGTTGCCACTGTACATGCTTTACCTTACACTCGCTTGCATCTTGTTCAAAAGTATAGTCGAAAATGTTATTTATTCCCTTATGGGATCATGGACGTAACTCGAGGGATGACTGTACTTTGCATTTAAATTATCTCCACCACAAAAATTAAGTTTAATGTTGACAATAATAAAATCAGTATCTAAATACCAAACTTAAAAGTATTACCAGTGAAGATAATTAATTGAATAGCTCCAGTGGTCCTCATTATGCCAGCAGAAGGTTGCAAAACACATTCCAACATAAGTCCAAGGAATCTAAAAGGGAGAACACTGCAGATATATATACATATATATAGTGTGTAACAAGTTTATTTACAAGAATTGTTTATTCACAAAAATATTTGTAAGAATAATAATTTTATGACTGCAAATATTTTGGCCTGAAAATAACCGGCATGAATGATGTAGTGCCACATTATGAGCAGTAACAAAATAAAAATAAAATAAAACTGAAGTAAAATTAAATTTAAAATGATATGAAAGAAAGATTACTGCTTGTCATTTATCAGGATGAGACACCGCCAATTCTTTGCAATGGATAGATGGTCATTCTGAATTACGTTTAGGTGGTACAAGTGCTTCAGCATTCTCTTTAAACAACTGTTCAAATTTATACTGACAATGATGTAACAGGTGTGCACCGGATCAGAGGATATTGTGATCAGTGTCCCCATCTGATGCAGCGCCAGGAAAGACTATTCAGGTTTATTATGAATGATGTACAACTTGTGTTCCTACAGTCATTTTTCAAGCAAATGTCATGTTTGCCAAAGTATGAGTGGAGGAATCGCACAGAACCTGGTAAACAACAAGAAGGGAGAGAGGAACTCGTTCATCTTTTGTGGAGGTAAACCAGGAGGGGATTTTGTGGACAGAGAAGATAGAACCTAAACCACCTTTTCAAGATCTTTGCAACTGATTCATAGATACCTGTGATAGAACTGGGATTCACCATACAGGTTACAGATACTTAGGAACTAGCTTGTGTCACAGATGCTTTGAATGGTGTCAAGTTCCAGCTGGAATCCTTAGGACTAGAGCAGGCACAACATGTGCTCTATTAAGTAATGATTTGATGATGTCAACTTTTTGAGATGGATGATGGGCTGAATATTGCTGTACATAATGGCATGAGAAGGTAGTTTTACAATGAACACATGTTCAGTACTTCAGATGAGATACAGGAAAGGAGGATGTCCGAGAAGGCTAATTTTCCTTCCCTTTTTTTTTCTATCGTAAAGTTGATGCACAGGTGGTTAATTTTGGTTAGGAAGGTACATATGAACATTTCAGATTCACATCAGATGGCAAACACATCATCCACGCAGCATATCCAAAAGGATAGTTATGGTTGTTTTGATGAGAATAAGGAGACTTCACGATGTTTCAAGTATAAATTGCTAAGGCAGGTAAAAGGTAACGGGGCTTCCCATAACAGTTCATTCAATCTGTTTGTAGGGTTGATTTTTGCAAATCAAATATCCTCAGTGCGTGACAGTCAAGCAGTTCTGGAAGGAACTTCTGTTATCATAGATGAGGTATGCCAGTGAATAGACTAAATGTCAAAACTGACCATGATGTCCATAATTTTTTGTCAGGAATTCTGATAAAATTATACAGTAATGGAATAACACTTACATTACGAAATATCATTCGTAGATTTTCGAATAGATTTCCTAACCATTGTCAATACAGTTGAAAAGAGCTAAACCCAGTAAGAAAGACTTAAAAAATTTCAAGCACATAACAATATATGCTATCAACTGCAGGAGAATAACTTCATCTACAAACCATTAGAATTCAGAGAAATAAATTTAAATAATTGCAATATTAAGAAACAGGAACGAGGAGTGTTACTTAGGATGACTTCTCAAAATTGAGAAAGGTTAAGGCAATCATTTTTGTTGAGGTTCAGCCTGTGAATGTGAGCTTCATAACTTTCTCTTCATATAATCTTTCAAGAAGAAAATAACTTATGACTTTAGTTTTGCTCTAATGAATTCTATGTCTAGTGGATAAGGCGTGGATAACTAAATCAGACTCTTGAAGTGAAATATATTCCTAATGTTCTTCTAGGTGAATCTGAGCAAAACAACCCATATGCCTATAATAACAAAGGCCACACAAGAGATCCTGTAAATTCAGGATGAAAGAAAGAGGGGGTTTGTCTTTTGGAGAGGCTAGGAAATGAACAGCTAATTATCATAAATACTTTCATCTCTAACAGTTATAATATAAAAATAATTGATAATTATATCCTTCATCATTATCCTCCTCAAGAAGAAGTTCCTAGCATTTCAAGTATCATACGTTAAAGGACTATCAGATAAAATTACAAGATTTCTTCGTCAAATTGACCTACAAGTATCCTCCCATCCAGTTCATAAATTAAATTCCTTCCTAGCATCTCTAAAAGAAAAATATCTCTCTCTTTTCCTGGAGTTTACAGGATCTCTTGATCATGCAGCCTTTGTTATTACTGGCAGGCAAGTCAGTCTGCTCATAATTCATCTAGAAGAACATCAAGAGTATATTATACTTCAAGAGTCTGATAAGCCTGGTTTGGCCAGCCACAACTTACCCACTAGACATTGAATTCATTAGAGCAAAACTAAAGTCCTACATTAGTTATTTTCTTCTTGAAAGATTATATAAAGGGAAAGTTGTCAAGCTCACATTTACAGTCCAAACTTCAACAAAAACAATTGCCTTAAACTTCCAATTCTGGGAAGTCATCCTATGTAACATTCATCACTCCTGTGTGCTTCTTAATATTGTTATTATTTAAATTTATTTCCCTGAATGCTAATAGTTTGTAGATGAAGTTATCCTCCTACAGTTGATTGCATATATTGTCATGTACTTGCAATTTTGTGTTGTTCTTATTGTGTTTACCTCTTTTAAACTGTATCGACAATGTCCAGGAAATGATGTAGGCAATGTCTATGAACATTCTACAAATAATAAATATTTTCCTAATATAAGTGTTGCCATTCCATTGCTGTATAATAATTTTATCATTAAGTTATCCACTTACATTTTGATATTTAGATCCATCTGTCAGGGAATTCTGATAAATTTTTCCCAGAGGATCAAGAACAACCTGTACAAATGCTTAAGAGACAAGCTAGGAATCTGGTCAGGCAGTAGGTGGAAGTATTTATACAGTCAACTATAGGTCCAAGAGGAACTTCTTTGTGGAATTTTGGTAAAACATAGAAATGTAGAAGTCTTCCAAAATGGGTCTTCAGTTTTTTTATTGTATCTTCATCCCAGCTGATCACTCTGTTGCACAGATTGTTGATTTGGCTATTGGTAGGGTTTTGAGTAATCTCTTGGTACATGGTTTGATCATGTAAAATTGAGGTGACAGCAGAATGTATGAATGGTGTTTGGAAGATGACAAAGATGTTCATATTTTCACAGGATGTATCAAAAACAAAGCTTTAAAAGAGAATGCTGACAAGACAGAGCTGCTAGCTGAAGAGGTGGGGGATTTGCAATAAAGATGTAGAGCAGTTGAAATAAGTGGAAGAAGAAGAAAGAAAAATGCAAGAAAACAAGAAGCAGAATCACCAAAAAATAACAGTGAAAAAATTGGCAAATGTATTTGCATCAGTTAATAAAGTAATTCATTTTGGTTGATTAAGGAAATGGACACCAACACAAACAGATTTAGCATAGTAGATAGAATGATGTAGGCTGAAATTGCTTATTACAGAGAAATTTATGCAGAAAAATGCAAAATGTGTGGAATAATCTAACATACAGATTTTTAAAGAAACCCATGCCTGCAGTCACTTTACTCTCTTGAAGATAAACCCAAACCTTTCACAAATTATATCTGGTGAACCATCTGCAGAACTCTTTGCAATTCCTGGGTTTGAAGAATTTGTCATTGTTGACTTATTCTCCCCTGCACTTCCTGTGAATCATCCAATTAATAAAGCAATTTGATGAATTATTCTTATTCTATATATTTCCAGCTGATTATTTTCTCTTTCATTATTTATTATAGTACTATATAGATTAATTTTACATTATAATTTGTGCTGTGTATCATTTCACTTATAAACAAAGAGTAAAATTAGTCAAAAAATATAACAAAATAGGTCTCAACATTTTAACATTAATGATTGTTAACATAGCAGGTTGTTGGAACAGAAGCCTGTCATAAGTTGAAGACTGACTGTAGTTATCTGAAGCAGCACAAGTCACTCTAGTACAAGGAATAAAATGGATTTCAAAACATAATTTTTTTGAAATTCCCTCTGATGCTTAGAGGGAATTTTTTTTTAAAAATTAACTATAAGGGTATGATAAGAAAATTGAGAAATATTAACTAGGAGACAGATTTTAATGGATGTGACATTAAGGCAAAAAAAATGGATAATAAGCTTGCAATTTAACATCCAAGTTGATCCACAGATGTAGATTTCATAATAGTACAGTCAGTTGTATCGTAAATGATCTACAAGAGGAAGCATAAAACTAATCAACCATTAATAAAGGATAATAGATATGACAACTAGTGTTAACTAAATTGAAGATTAAATTAAAATTACCACTAACAAAGAAAGCTAAGATTAATCCAAAGGCTTTAAGATATGTAAAAAAAGTACAGATAACAAGAAATAAAAAGCATGGCCAGATGCTCAGGATTATGAAATTTACATCTATGAATCAACTTGGATGTTAAATTTATTACCCATTTTGCCTTAGTCACTTCCATTTAAAGTGACATTAAATAAATCTTGCTTCCATGAGAAGCAAGATTTACCTGATACCTTAATATAGGAGAAGGAAGAAACTACTGATTGCCTTTCCTCCAGCCTTATCATTTGGCAATGATAAGCTTGGAGGAAATAATGATATATTTCCTTTGATGGCAAGCATATATATGTCACAGTAATCAATCTATTTTTAATCACCTTCATTTTAATGTTTGCCATTAAAACTGAATCCATTGATTCACCTGTTTATTTCTTGTTTATGCATCTCTCGTTATTGCGTCCATTTGTATTTTTCATATTATTTTGCATGCTGCTGTATGGCTCCTAGCAATCCTTTAAATTACATCAAAATTGTATGATTTCCTGAGATTAAATTTGTTAGTATTACTTTCCGGCCTTCATGGAGTTTCATTGAAAGACTTATCGCAGCAGAATGAACACTCACAGGCCACAATAACTATTATACTTTGCATTGAATAATACACTCAATGCTGGAACACTCACCACCTACTCCAGCAATGCATTCCGCTCATTCACACAAGCCAAGCAAACAATCTCATGTTTGCAAGGTCATGTGAATAAGGAGCTGAAAGTTCCTTATTCACATAACCTTTGTACAAAGTCCAGGAATGACCTCTCATCATTCGTTATCCTATGCAATAATTCCCCTGTATTAGATAGGCACCTCTCACCAACTTATACATCTCAATCATATCACTCCTCTTGATATCTGCCAAGCTCTGAATATCACATTCAGTGATATTCAGAGTCCTGAGACAGTCTTAGTTATTCACCTCTGTACCCCATCCAATATTTATTATTGCCAATATAGCCAAGTGACCAGATCTGTGCAGAAATTGAAATAGAGATAGATTAATGCTATGTGAATGTCTTATATAATGGAACATCGCCTCCCAATATATACATGCCAGAATTCTTTGCGTTACAGCAGGAATTTTCAGGATAACCCTGACAATTTTCACAGTATGTCTGAACCTTAGATCCTTATCCACCAAGATAACTTTATACTTAACAATGCTGAAATAACATCCCATTCTTCAGCCAAAAGCATCAACCTATTAAAATCCTCTTGTAACAACAACACATTAGAACTTCCTGATGCGGTGTTCAGGATATAGCATCATCATCAGTAAACAGCTAAATATCTCTCTCACATCCTGAACTCACTCTTAGATATATAAATTAAACAATGGTCCCAGAAGAGAATCATCTGGTTACCCCCTACTCAACACACACACACTCGTTACCTTTCTTTTTTGGATCACCGCATCTCCATACACAACTCACTGGCTTCTATCAGTTAATTAACCATGTAGCCAAGTTACCAAATAACTATCCATTCCCCATCCTGTCCAATATCAGCAATACTGCTGCTAGACTTCTGTTGAATAACCAAGTCTTTTGCACTTTCCCACATATACACAGTTAAGTGCCAACACCAGTCCCACAACCTTATTAACATTCCTGTCCTGATTTACCTCACCATGCAGGTGTTCAAAACCAAAATCGATGGAACAGTTTGGTTAATCTTTATACCCATAGTGACGTATGTTTGTAGAAGATGTGTGTTCATGGGACCAGCTTGTATGTTATGAGGGACAAAAAAACTTACGTTCCCAAAAAAACTCCATATGAGACCAGCTTACCATTTCATTGAAAGCAACAAATAAAGATTTCTCAAATCACAGATAGGATTTGAACCAAAGGGCTCATCTTTCCAACCAGTGGAAGTAGTGTGAACCTTTCTTTTAGACATGATTTTACACCAATCTAACTTCTTGTACCTCTTTCTAATTACTGACTTGCAACTTAAATATAGACTATTCATTTTGTGTATAATATCCCAATTACACAATATAATTGTTAGACTTGAAACAGGATTTCTCTTGGTAACTTATCGCATTCATTTTCCAAATCTACAAAACTTAAATACACATTCTGGTTGCATTCTCATCATTCCTCAATGCCATAAACTACAAATATGATCTTAACAATCCCTATTTGGCCTGAACGTAGTTACTTCTCACTCACGATTTTTTAGTCTCCTCTCAAATTATTATTATTATTATTATTATTATTATGTGACACCTCCAGGGAGCCAAAGACTCATTGAGGGAGAGTGTGCCAAGCGCATCAAATGATTGATCCCTTCCACCTACTAACCATGCTCAAACTTGCTTAACTTTTTTTTTTTGCGTGAGCCATTAGTAGCAGAGGCTCTACCAATCAACCAATCTTTGCTGGACAAATATACTAACATAAGACGTATCTAGAGTACTCAGAAAATTTCTTCTGTAATTCTCATATCTGTCTTTTCCTTTTTTAAAGATAGTTAACATGAGAACACTCTCCTGTCATCTAGAAGTACACTTTCTGATAAAGCCTAGTGAATTAAGATGTGTAGCCAACGACTTCACATCGATGAAGTCATTAGCCTCTATATACAAGTAGTCAGTCATGAAACGTTACTTCACATGCAGGTTTTGTTTGCTTACACTTCAATGAAAGATAAAACAAGAATATAATTTCTTGGCAATTTTCATTTATATTATAACCAAGTGAAAACTTTCAAACTCTATCTCCGATCTAGAGTATTTTAATAATAAGGCAATACACCTTTTCACTACTTGTAGATGGGAAATATGATTTCTACATTTATTCAACCTTGGTATCACTTCTAGGTCTGGATCCAGCTGATGAGATCTCAATAAAGGTTTTCTGACTAGAGGCCTTTCCTATTATGCATAGCATTATACATATCCCAAAGGATGCATGCTTTGTATTATGGAATACTAAAGCAACTGAAGTGAAGCCACCGGCCTCTATATATAAGTAGCCCAGTCATGAAGATACTTCGTGCAAGCTTTGTTTGATTACACCTTCTTGACAACTTTAATTTATAACTATGTGAAAAAAACTTACAATGAGAATAAAATAACCAGAGTGGATAAAAGGATGCCATGCTGCTTTAGTGCTCTTCATTCCATCTTGAATAGAGAAACTGAGATATTAAAATTGTCGTACGATAGTAATCCACTAGTCCTTTGGCGCAGACTGACTGTGCTGGAAGTGCAGATATCAACCACATTTAAACTAGTGAGAATTTTGTCGGCAATCAGAAGAAAAATACTTTTTTTTTTTTTTTTTTTTTTTGTATATTTGGGATACAGAAAAGATTTGCTGATTACCAAATAAAAGTAAATATTTCATACCTTCATTCCTGATATATCAGCATTTATGTGCCTCAGAACGGAGCCCTCAAGAACTGGTAAATTATTTAGATTCCATCCAGAGTTCACATATTCCTATGAAAAAAAACAGGAAAATAACGAAAAACATCAATATATCTGAATGCCAACAGTAAGAAAGTAACTGCAGAAAGCATGCCAAACAAATTCTCACTCCAAGTAAAAATTATTCAAATAAAAATTATTTTGCTTCCTATTAAGTGAATTTGAAATCTTGTTAACTTTTTTTTAGAAAAAAAAAAGATAGACAACCATTTTAAAGATATGTGACTAATGTCTCAAGAAAAGTGTATTTTATATGTTGGCCATTTAGATGAATTAAAAAAAAAAAATCTAAATCTCGTCCATCAGATTAAATGGCAAATGCATCATCCACATAGCATATCCAGAGTAAAGATTTGAGAGCAGTTTTGGTAAATGCTTTATTTTCAAAAGGTGCCACACAGAAATTAGCCAGAAGTGGGGAGTAAAGAATTATTGCAGTTCCATTCATATGCTTGAAGATTTTTAATTTCCATGTAAAATAACTCATATAAATTGTAAACTTGATAATTCAGATATGTCTTAGAAAAATGTTTCTATTAAATCAAGAATCTTTTCTTAAAAGGTACATTCATATAAAATACACTTTTCTTGAGACATTACTCTCAAGAAAAGTGTATTTTAACCATGTCTGAATTTTTAAGGATGTTTGCTTTTTGTATACTTAGAGAAATAGTTGGGTATGATAGAAGGGAAGTTTGGTGAAGAACAAACCAGATTCAGGCCAAATAGAGGCTATCAGAATCAGACTTAAAGGCAAATAATTGAGAAATCATGGGAAGATAAAGATCTATATTTGAGTTTTGTAAATCTGGAAAAGCCATATGACATGCTGCTAAGAGAACAGCTATTCGAAATGCTACAGTTATATGATGTCAATAGGGCATTATATCAAGAATACTTAGTCTTTGTTTGAGTTGTAATTCAGCAGTTAGAATTGAAGTACAGGAAGAGGTGTTAAATCTGATGTCAGACAAGGATGTACATTATCCGCTCTGTTATTCATTACCTATATAGATCACATCATGAAGGAAAATGGTATTAAACCTGATATCAAAATTTTAGATGCTAATCTAGCTCTTTACTTTATGCAGATGATGTTATACTTTTAAATAAATTCAATACAAGTCTGCAAGATTCCATGAGTAAACTGAATAATTTTGTAATACATTTAGCACGAAAATCAGCAATAAAAAGACAAAGACAATGGAAATAGGAAGAAGCACTGAAAATATCAACTGCATTTGAAAGGAGAACCTATAGAAAAGTAAAATATTTCAGCTACCTAGGCACAATTTTTAGCGAAGATGGTAAATATGGAAGTAGACAACAAAGCCAGTATGGTAGGAAGTCAAATGAATAAGTTTACAGGGAATAAGAGAGAAGTTATTCAAAACACTATATTAGCTGTATACAAAACAGCGTTCAAACCAATTTTAATTTAAGGAGTTGAGAGCTGGGTTAGAAATAAAACACTTGACCAAAGACTAGATACCACAGATATGAGTCCTGAGAAAGATTAAAGATGTAAACAGATGGCATCAGTAGCAATATCATATTAAAAACAAGGATATTAGGAAAGAACCTGACATTGTTGGTATACAGGAATGTGTTAGCAGAGCTAATCTCAGGTGGTATGGTCACTTAACAGAATGAGAGAAGAAAGAATAGGAAAACAAGTGTTCTCTACAAGGTAGCAGGAAAAAGATGTAGAGAGAAAGACCAAGATATAGGTGGATTGATACAGTAAAAGTGCCTTAGAAGGCAGAAATATAAGATCTGATAATGTTGGAGTCTTGACAAGCAACAGATTGATTTGGAGGAAATTGTAGATAGGAAGTTAGTAATGATGTAAATCTTTCATAAAGTAATATCATAACCTATACACATCTTGAAGATACATGTCGGGAACATGATGATCATATTTCCATGATTTCGATTATTGCTTTTAAAGTAAAAATTAAGTCTTATGAATCTGCATTTGGCCTGAACTCTGCCTGCATTTTCCTTAAACTCTTTAAGTATCCTTCTATAATCTTACTTAGAACACTGATTTCTTTCTACTGATAGATAAAAATGAATGTAATCTACATTCATTTTATCTAATTTTCCTAATTTCAGCTGATTCCAATCATTATTATCATCATTATCAAATTCCTGATATATATACCCTCAAAGGGTGTACAGGATAAGATAATACTACATGAAAAATTTACATCATTACTAACTTCCTATTTACAATTTTCCTTCAAATCAGTCTGTTACTTGTCAACACTCCAACATTATCAGATCTTATATTTCTATCGTCTAAGACACATTGTACCATATCAATCCACCTATATCTTGGTCTTCCTCTGGGTATTTTTCCTGCCAACCTGGCAGAGAACACTTATTTTGCTAATCTTTCCTCTCCCATTCTGTTTAAGTTACCATAGCAAATGCATTCCTGGATGCTGACAATATCAAGTTCTTTCCTAATATCCTCATTTTTAATATGATATTGCCATTAATGTCGTCTGTTCATGCTCCTAATCTTTCTCAGGACTCTCATGTCTGCAGCCTAGTCTTTGGTCAAGTGTTTTAATTCTGACCCAGCTCTTAGATCCATAAGTTAAAATTGGTTTGAACATTATCTTGTATACGACTAATTTAGTGTTTCGGCTAATTTCTCACCTATTCCATATAAATTTAATTCAGTTGACTTCGTACAATACCAGCTTTGTTGATTCTGTTGTCTATTACCACATTTAATTTACAATCTTCACTAAAAATCATGCCCAAGTAGCTAAAATGTTTTACTTGTTCTATAGGTTCTCCATTCACAATGCAGTTTATATTTTCAATGTTACTGCCTTTTTTCATTATCTTTGTCTTTTTAATGCTGGCCTTCATACCATATCTATTACAACAGTTATTCAATTTAGACAGGGAATCTTGCAAAGTTGTAGCAGATATATTTAGAAGTATAACATCATTTGCATAAAGCAAAGACCTGACATTAACATCTCCAATTTTGATACCAGTTTTAATACTGTGTTCCTTCATAATGTAATCCATATAGATAATGAATAACAGAGGGGATAATGTACACCCTTGTCTGCCACCAGATTTAACATTAAACCATCTTCCTGTACTTCCTTCAATTCTAACTGCTGACATAAAACTCAAATAAAGACTAAGTATTGCTTGATATATTGCCCCATTGACACCTTGTAACTAGCCTTCTGAATAGCTCCTCTCTCTCTCTCTCTCTCTCTCTCTCTCTCTCTCTCTCTCTCTTGGCATGTCTTTTCTTTTCTTGCCTTTTCCAGATATACAAAACTTAAATAGAGATCTTTGTTATATTCCCATGATTTCTCCACTATTTGTTGTAAAGTGAAGATCTGATTCTGACAGCCTCTATTTGACCTGAATCCAGCCTGTTCTTCACCAAGCTTCTCTTCCACAATCCTTCTCAACCGTTTCTCAAGTATACTTGCATAGATCTTACCAGGAACACTCAGTAATGAAATGCCACTGTAATTCCCACATTCAGTTTTATTTCCCTTTTTATATATGGGAACTATGGGAGCTCTAATCCAATCATCTGGAATTCATCCCTCTGTCCAGGCTTTCTGAACCATGCAGTGCAGCCACTATAAGACTTTTATACCACCATACTTCAGCATTTCTGGTCGAATATCATCTACTCCTGCTGCCTTTCCACATTTTAAGCCTTTGATGGCTTTTTCTACTTGAAGTATGGATATGTAGTCCTGACTGTATGCCTGGTCAGTGTTTTTTACCACTGTGCTATAACTGCTTGTTTCATTTAGCAATTTTTCGAAGTAATTAATCCATACTTCAAGGATATCTTTTTCTTCTGTTTTCACATCACCTTTATCATCTCTAATTCCTTTTACAGAACTCTTTATTCCATTATTCCATTTCTAAGCTTCTTCAACAACCTCCAGAATATTTTGCCACCTTCTTGATATTTATTTTGTATGTTCTTACCAAAGTCCTCCCATGACTTGTTTTAGCTACTTTTACACAGAGTTTAGCTTTCTTACATTTGTCTCTGTATTCTCTAAGAGCACAAGCTGACTTATTTGCCTGGAACTTTTGATATGCTTTCTTCTTTTCCTTCACTGCCTCTTTAACTTCCTGTGTCCATCATGGAGTTTTGATTTTTTCTATCCTTGCAACGTCAACACATACCTCTCTGGCTGAATCAATTAGTATTTTCTTCAGGGCTTGCCACTGAATCTCCAAGGTTTGGTTCCTGTTCTCAACCTCTTTCATTTTTTCTTGAATAATATTTGTGTATTTTAGTCTACAGTTTACATATGAGAGCTGCTCAACTTTTATTCGCTTTAAAACTTTCGTACTTGTTCTTCTTTTCAATGTGAAATTCAATTTTATCCTGCTGAAGAATAAATAGTGATCACTTCCAATTTCAAATCCTCTGTACACTCTGTTGTCCTGCACCAGGGAGAAAATATCACTATCAACAAGACATTTTTTTATTCCTTGCCTCTTCTATCCATGTGAATTTGTGCACATTTTTATGTCGGAACATGGTGTTAGTAATAACCAGTCCATGTCCTGAGCAGAAATCCATGAGGTATTTGTCATTATTATTAGCTTTGCTCTTTTCTCCAAATTCTCCCAAAATATTTTTGTATGTCTGACAATCATTTCCTACTCTGCTATTTAGATCCTCCATAAGGATCAACTTTTCCTTTTTTCATTGTGTCAGTTGCTTTCTCTAAAGTCTCAAAAACTTCCCCCATTTCTACCTTAGTAGAAGCTTCTTTGTGACCATAGGCACAAATGAGTCTCATTGTCTAGTGCCCCATTCTCATATTTGCCCAGATCACTCTACTTGAGACTACCTGCCATTCAAGAAGATTAGCTTCGTATTTAGTGTTGAATACTATGGCTACTCCTCATTCTAATCTAATTTTCTATATTCAGTAATAATCTAATAATTTAATTTTCATATTCAGCTGATTGAAATACTTAATTTAGATAATGTAAGAGGTAAAATAAAGTTCATGTATATATGAGCCAAATACTTCTGATGAAAATTAAATTTAACTAGCCAAGAAATTATATTCTGGTTTTATCCTTTATCTGTGTGTAAGCAAACAAAGTTTGCTTGCACATAAAGGATAAAATACATTCATGACTAGGCTACTTGCATATAGGAGCTAATAACTTCAAATTAATTGTCTTCGTATTCCAAAACACAAAGCACACACCCACCTTTCAGATGTGAATGCTATGCATTATGGAAAGGACACTACCTACATTAGTTTTGACCTTTATTAAAGTCTCATCAGTGGGAGCTAGATCCAGGAGATGAACTAGGGTTGAATAATGAAGGGTTCTAGTTCCCATATACAAGCAGTAAAAAAGTGTGCGATTTATTAATTGCCTTTGTATTCCATAATGCAAAGCATATACACACCCTTCCAGATGTAAATGCTATGCATTATGGGAAGGGCACTACCCACACTAGTTTTGACCTTTATTAAAGTCAGATCAGTGGGAGCCAAATCCAGGAGAGATACCAAGGGCAAATTAATGCTGAGATCACATAGTTCCTATATACAAGTAATAAAAAGGTGTACAACCTAATTATCACAATTCTCCAGATTAGAGATAGATGTAGAAATTTTTTTTCCCCTCACTTGGTTGCAAATTAATTTAAACTTGCCAAAAATTACATTGTTTCATTCTTTATCTAAGTGTAAGCAAACAAAGTTTGTGTGTGAAGTACTCATCTGATCAGATCTCAATAGAGGTCAAAACTGGTCTAGATAGTGGCCTTTCCCATAATGCAGAGCATTATACACATTGAAATAGCTGTGTGCTTGGATGCTTTGGAATACAAAGGCAATTAATGTGAAGTCACTAAGTTTTACATAGAAGTACCCTAGTCTTAAATATATTTCAAGTGCAAACTTCATTTGCTTTTTTTGGAAAAGGCATATGATAAGGTGCCAAGAGAGAAGCTATTCAATACACTGCAGTTATATGGTGTCAACAGGGCATTATATCAAGCAATACTTAGTCTTTATTTGAGTTGTAAGTCAGCAGTTAGAATTGAAGGAAGTACAGGAAGATGGTTTAATGTTAAATCTGGTGTGAGACAAGGATGTACATTATCCCCTCTGTTATTCATTATCTATATGGATTACATTATGAAGGAAAGTGGTATTAAACATGATATCAAAATTGGAGATGTTAATGTCAGCTCTTTGCTTTATGCAGATGATGTTATACTTCTAAATAAATCCGCTACAAGTCTGCAAGATTCTCTGACTAAATTGAATAGCTGTTGTAATAGATATGGTATGAAGGTCAGCAATAAAAAGACAAAGACAATGAAAATAGGCAGAATCATTGAAAATGTCAACTGTGTTGTGAATGGAGAACCTGTGGAACAAGTAAAACATTTCAGCTATTTAGGCACGATTTTTAGTGAAGATGATGAATTAAATATGGAAATAGACAACAGAATCAGCAAAGCTGGTAAGGTGGGAAGTCAATTGAATAAATTCATATGGAATAAGAGAGAAATTAGCCGGAACACTAAATTAGCTGTATACAAGACAGTGTTCAAACCAGTGTTAACTTATGGATCTGAGAGCTGGGTCAGAAGTAAAACACTTGACCAAAGACTAGAGACTGCAGATATGAGAGTCCTGAGAAAGATTATAGGTGTGAACAGATGGCATCAATGGCAATATCATATTAAAAAATGAGGATATTAGGAAAGAACTTGACATTGTCTGCATCCAGGAATGCGTCAGCAGAGCTAATCTCAGGTGGTATGGTCACTTAAACAGAATTGGCGAGGAAAGATTAGCAAAGCAAGTGTTCTCTGCCAGGTTGGCAGCAAAACGACCCAGAGGAAGAAAAAGATATAGGTGGATTGATACGGTACAAAGTGCCTTAGACGATAGGAATATAAGATCTGATAATGTTGGAGTCTTGACAAGTAACAGACTGATTTGGAGGAAAATTGTAGAAAGGAAGTTAGTAATGATATAATTTTTTCTTATAGTACTATCATATCCTGTACACCCCTTGTGGGTACATGGCAGGAATTTGATGATGATGATGAGAATTTTTTGCCTACTTCAAAACTATCTTTGATAAACATTATGTCAAGGCAGATAATTTATGCTGTTTCATGCAAGCCCATATTTCTCATTAAGATTTGTGCATTCAGTGAGTGATTTTTTTTCCTTCATTAAAATGATATAATGGATGTTTTGGTTTGCTATTTGCAGCATTATGATGTGTCATAGTGATTAAAATATCTGCACATATAATATCATTGTGATAACTTACATATGAAAATTTTCATGTTTTGTTAGAGGTTCTGTGTAAAAGGAACTATTTTTATGTATGATTGCACAGTCTCAATAAGTTTAAGAAAAAACTGTGTTTCAGCCAAATACAGGACATTACTTGTTCCGTAAATTACCAAGTGCAAACATCGTTGTCTATTAGTATTAATTTATTATGAATAATGGACATCTGTTAATAATTACAAATACACTGCTTGGAAGAAGTCAACAGATACCATATTGTGAGGAACAAATGGCCATGGTGCCCACCTTAAGATGTAGAACCTCTTAATGCTTTTGCTGCAATGATTACAGCAATCCTACAGGGCCTACTTTCCATGAGCATACAATAGCAATCAATGAGAATTTTGGACAATTCTTCCTGTAGACATGTAATAAGGATTAGGACTGTTGTGTGTGTGCATGTGGGTCCCTTCACCTTGCCCGCTGCTCCAGTTCCTTCCAGATTTTCAACAGGGTTGAGATCACGGCTCTGTGGAGGTCAGTCATGTCCACAAACCATGCAATTACAGGAGCAGCCTAATGACAAGGTGCATTGTCTTGCTCAAAGAGATAATGGTCAGTTCCATAGAAATGCCACAAAGTAGGAAGCAATGCATTATTCAGAATGTTCATATCCTTCTAGTTCAATGTTCATGGCACCAAAAACAAAGTCCAAGGTCAAACCAGGCAAAACAGGACAATACCATCACAACCCGACCTCCGAATTATATAGTTGGGGTTACGCACTCTGGTAAGAAATTCACCAGCCATCTGCCATAGCCATCCACCTGCCCGGTAGAGGGTGTAGCACAATCCGTTGCTCCATAACACAGCTTTCCAAGCTTCCCCTTCCCACTGAAGACTGCATGTTGCTTTGGGTAATATGGGGCTTGGTAGGGAATGTTTTCTGTGCAGATTTATGTTTAGCACAGATTTACTTTTTATCTTTTGCAGCACCCTACAGTCACATTCAGTGAGTTAGTGGGTTGTCCACTGTGAGAAGCATGTGGAGTTGACTCCTGCACTTCCATCTCAGTATGGCATCACTGATTGTTGACCAAGAATGGCCCAATTTGTCAACAATTTGCCGAACAGATAGGCTTGCAACATAGCACCCTATCACAATGCCTCTTTCTCACAATCATTTCACCCAGACACAGTTGCACCGACTTAGGAGCATCATATTCCTCCCGTTTATACTAGCTACAAACACTTGTTGCACTGTGTGATGCATCTTTTCCATGGGGTGTCCTATTAAGTGTATCTATTAACAGAGAACTGCATGGGAAGATAAGGATTAAAATTGGCCAAAAAAGCCATAGTTGGCTTTTTGCATTCTTCACAGAATATGGGGAAATTTCTACCAGTTATTAGTTTCATCCTTAAGCAATATGTAGAAGCTTAAACATAAAATAATGATTTCATGTTATGGATATTACATATTTCTTACATCACTGTTAATTCTGAGCATGTGCAATCTAAATTACTTTTACATTAACATTAAATGTTACAGTTCTTACCTCATCACTTGACAAAATATTTTTTGTTTTCTTAGTAGGAAAACCAGATCCATGATCCATTGTATGAAGATCGGCTCCATATTCAACTGTTACATCCTCATCTACAGCATTCACTATACGCCAAAACTCTTTTTCAACACGAGAACAAGGTATTTTCTTTAAAAAAACAAAAGTGTATATAAAATAACTGATTAATATCATTATCAATTATAGATCTAATTCATGAAAGAATTTAATTTCTGTTTTAATAAATTGGCTAACATTTTTTTTTTTTTTATTTAAATAGCCTTTATCTATTATTAAACTGAATACAGAAATTAAGTGCATGCCTTAAATTAAATAACTTATTTTCTTAAAGAGCTAGAGTTTAATGTATAGTCTTTTAGTTTCAGTAAACAATCTTATGGGTGGGAGAAAGAAAAAGTTTTGAAAAATGGACTGATGTAAAATCAACTCCTGCATTTTTATGATTTTTTTAGCATCATCAAATTCCTGACATGTACTCTCAAGGAGTATACAGGATATGATAGCACTACATGAAAAATGTACATCATTACTAACAACCTATCTACAATTTTCCTCAAAATCAATCTGTTACCTGTCCAGACTCCAACATTATCAGATCTTATATTTCTGTCTTCTGGCACTTTTACCATATCAATCAACCTATATCATGGTCTTCCTCTCGTCTTTTTCCTGCCAACCTGGCTAAGAACAATCTTTCCTCCCCCATTCTGTGGGACATTATATCAAGTATTGGTTAATATAATGTCTCACTGACACCATACAACTGTAGTGTTTTAAATAGCTTCTCTCTCTTGGCACCTTACCAAGTGCCTTTTCCAGATCTACAAAACTTACATACAGATCTTTGTTATATTCCCATGATTTCTCAACTATTTGTCTTGAAGTGAAAATCTGATCCTGACAGCCTCTATCTGGCCTGAAACAGCTTGTTCTTCATCAAGCTTCCCTTCCACAATCCTTCTCAACTGCGATTTTTTTTATTCCAATGTCAATCATAGCAAATTATAGCAAGTCTGTGGGTAGGCTGCACAACGTAAAATACCAATGCCAAGTTTGTCATGAAAGATAAATCCCAATTGCTATGGGATGTTGGAAGATGAAGGAAATGTATGTTCATGCATGTTGAGGAGATTGAGAAACTTTCTCAAAACACTTTACTGGACTTTTTTGCCTGATTATTAAATGTGCCCTAACTCATAGACAATTAGAAGCTGGGAAATGGGTATAATTTGTTTGACATTTTGAATTTTTTTTTAAAAAAAAAGAAAAATAAATAAATTTTTAAGAAATATTTCTTGATCATCAAGTACACTGAATATATGAAAATTATCTTCTACTGTAATGACAAACATATGTCTGAATATCACCCACAACTTGACTCAACATCAATTTTCTTTAGATGCAAATGTTTACAACCTAAGTTACAAATAACAAATTAAAGCAAACAAAATAACAAATCACAAAGAACAATTGGTACAATAAATATGTAACATTTTCTAAATATCACTGATCTCCGACATCTCTCCCAGAGTTATCTGAAAGGTTGATGCTATGAGTAATGAGATGAAATCTGGGAGTGTGTAATATTTTCTGTCAATCCCAAAATTTTCTTTTCATAACAACAGCACTTGATTAACAATTCCATTTGGTTCTACATTATTGAATGATGAAAAGACTTATCATGAGTATCCCCTGAGCTGAGGTCACTTCTCATCATAGGAAAGTGAGATTTTTGTAGCTGATGCCTTTCATATTGGTATTTTTCATGAGGATATTACTATGTAGAAGATATACTAATTAAAGTAATTTAATACCTCCAATATTTTGACAAGTCAAATTTTGATCATCAGTGAATAATATACAGAACAATACTTGCACCCAGGTACTACACTGGGTGAGAAAATGAAACGGCAATATCGTCATTCCATAATGTGGGAAACAAAAGCACAACTTCGGTACACCTAAGGCTCTCCGCATACACAAACACCATGAGGCATTAATAAACTGGCACCATTCGCACGCTACCTGCCAATACAAATAACTCCACACTTGATGCTGACCTGTGGACAATCTCACAGACACTGCCATCACTTCTAGAGCTAAAGAATGCCAAACAATAAGAAGTTGGCAGATCAACAGATTTGCCTGTCTATTCAGAAACATTACTTCTAAGCCTTCACTAACCACAAGAAAATACCATAGTAAACTTTTCTTCCTTCATCCCTTAGAATCCTCAGTTATGACCATAACTATACACACTTCACCCTTAACACTTTCATTGCCAAGCTGAAAATTGGAATTTCGTGTGGTGGCCAATTTTTTTTTTATTTTTTAATTTAGTTAGTGACGTCCACGCGATAACGTGTGACCGGCCGAACGGTGAGAACTTGCATCACGCGATATCGCGTGGTTGGCGTTGAACTTTCGGCTGTATCAACAAAAAACTCATGATATATATATATATATATATATAACAACCTATTTTTCTACCCACTGCAGGGTGAAGACCGCACCCATTGAGAGAGGTTTGGGTCTACTACTTCCATGGCGACCCAGTCCATATTGGAAGAGTATATTATCCATACTTGGGTGAATGAATGTATGAAGGTGGAAGATAATCACAAACATCCATGCCTACGTGATATATATATATATGCCAGCCTGGTTGGCTGAGTGGATAGTACACCTGCACTCCAACCAAGGTCATGGGCATGAGTCCCACTGTGGATGTGAGTGCTTGTAAAAGCCTGCTCTAGACGAGCTTATATAGCTTGTTTGCTGGCCAGTTCAGCTGAGAGGTTAGCATACCCACTCTCAGACCAAGAGACTGTAGGTTCGAATCCCATCATGGGATTCAAACAATCAAGGCTTTTCCAGGTGTTAGACCATAGTCCTGCTTATTGGAGACCTGAAATGACCAAACATGGAACAAAAAGTTCCATGTCACTAGGGGTTTGCAAACTATGCAAAAAATCAATTCAAAAAAAAAAAAAAAAAAAAAAAAAAAAAAAAAAAAAAAAAAAAATTATATATAAAATTAATAAAAGATAGGAGTCAAAAAAAAATACTTAGCCCATCCACAGTACAAAATATACTATAGGTTTGCAAATGACCTTTCGTGGGTGAGAGCAACATAAAAATATAAGAAAAGAAGAAAAAAAAGATCAAAAAGAAACTTACATGTACTGGTAAGTTGAAATAATTACTTTTAAATTCATCAGCTTTCTCACCAAACTCTTGAAGAGTGTACTCTTTTTGGGCCTGCTCAAATCCAAAAGCCTCTTGTGGTTTGTAGACTTCCTGTTAATATCAACACAAAACAAGTTAGAACAAAAAAAATTTTTAAAAAAAAGTAATTTTTATTCTTTTCAGTAGTTCTAAAATATTAACACTCAAATGCCATTTATCAGTATTGTTCATCATCATCAAATTCCTGCCATGTACCCTCAAGGAGTGTACAGGATATAGTACTATATGAAAAAAAATTACATCATTACTAACTTCCTATCTACAATTATCCTCCAAATCAGTCTGTTACTTGTCAAGACTCCAACATTATCAGATCTCATATTTCTGTCGTCTAAGGCACATTGTACCATATCAATCCACCTATATCTTGGTCCTCCTCTGGGTCGTTTTTCCTGCCAACTTGGCAGAGAACACTTGTTTTGCTAATCTTTCTTCGCCCATTCTGTTTAAGTGACCATACCACCTGAGATTAGCTCTGCTGACGCATTCCTGGATGCTGACAATGTCAAGTTCTTACCTAATATCCTCGTTTTTAATATGATACTGCAATTGATGCATTCACACCTATAATCTTTCTCTGGACTCTCATATCTGCAGTCTCTAGTCTTTGGTCAAGTGTTTTACTTCTGACCCAGCTCTCAGATCCATAAGTTATAACCAGTTTTATAGCTAATTTAGTGTTCTGACTAATTTCGCTCTTATTCCATATGAATTTATTCAATTGACTTCCCACCATACCAGCTTTGTTGATTCTGTTGTCTATTTCTATATTTAGTTTACCATCTTCACTAAAAATCATGCCTCAGTAGCTGAGTTATGGAACAAGTGGAAACAAGTGATGGAACAACCTGTAGAACAAGTTTTACTTGTTCCACAGGTTGTCCATTCAACAACACAATTGACATTTTCAATGATTCTGCCTATTTTCATTGTCATTGTCTTTTAATGCTGACCTTCATACTGTATCTATTACAACAGTTATTCAATTTAGTCAGAGAATCATCTTGCAGACTTGTAGCTGATTTATTTAGAAATATAACATCATCTGCATAAAGCAAAGAGCTGACATTAACATCTCCAATTTTGATATCATGTTTACTACCACTTTCCTTCATAATGTGATCCATATAGATAATGAATAACAGAGGGGATAATGTATATCCTTGTCTCACACCAGTTTTAACATTAAACCATCTTCCTGTACTTCCTTCAATTCTAACTGCTGACTTACAACTCAAATAAAGACTAAGTATTGCTTGATATAATGCCCCATTGACACCATATAACTGTAGCGTATTGAATAGCTTCTTTCTTGACACCTTGTCGTATGCCTTTTCCAGATCTACAAAACTTAAATACAGATCTTTGTTATATTCCCATGCTTTCTCAACTATTTGTCGTAAAGTGGAGGTCTGATTCTGACAGCCTCTATTTGGCCTGAATCCAGATAGTTCTTCACCAAACTTTTCTTCCACAATTCTTCTCAACCGTTTCTCAAGTATACTGGCATAAATCTTGCCTGGAACACTCAGTAGCAAAATACCTCTAATTCTCACATTCAGTTCTATTTCCCTTTTTATATATGGGTACTATTAGAGCTCTACTCCAATAATCAGGATTCATCCCTCTGTCCAGGCATTCTGAACTATGCAGTGCAGCCACTATAAGACTCTTATACCACCATACTTCAGCATTTCTGGTCAAATATCATCTACTAGCTGCCTTTCCACATTTCAAGCCTTTGATGGCATTTTCTACTTCAAATATGGATATGTATTCCTGACTGCATGCCTAGTCGGCGTTTTTTTACTAGTGTGCTGTCATCACTGCTTGTTTCATTTAGCAGTTTTTCAAAGTAATTACTCCATACTTCAAGGATATATTTTTCTCCTGTTTTCATGTCACCTTTATCATCTCTAACTGTGCTTAAGGGTCAAAGCTGTATAACTGAGAGGAGACCTCCACATAGCCTTTAAAGGAATGCGGAGAACCGACCAGGGCTTCTGACCTAATGTCCAATCCTCACCTTCTCGTGGTGCACCCTGTTGGGTATCTACTTTGATACTGAACGAACGAGGATGGGCTGGCAATTTGGGATTTAGCCGACCAAATTGTATTCTTATTGGTTAAACCAAAATAAAAAATGATGGTACAACATGACAAAATTTCATGCCGGCTGGGGCGTCGCCCGGTTAAACAAGGAACCCGTTGTTTTCGCCAGGGAACAGAGCGAACAGCGAAAAGTCAGCTACTGGAACAAATCTGAAAACAAACCCCAACTCAACATCACCAGAGTTAAAGATCGGTACTATCAACGTAAGAAGCCTGAATGGCAAAGAAATGGAGCTAGCTGAGGAATTAGATAAGTACCAGATCGACATAATAGGGGTGACTGAAACAAAAAAGACCAAAACTGGTGAGATCTTTCTGAGCAATAAATACAAAATGTTATATTCAGGCAATAACAATCAAGGAAAAGAAGGAGTAGCCATAGTATTCAACACAAAATACGAGGCTAATCTTCTTGAATGGCAGTCAGTCTCAAGTAGAGTAATGTGGGCAAATATGAGAATGGGGAACTGGACAATGAGACTTATTTGTGCCTATGGTCCCACAGAAGGTTCTACTAAGGTAGAAGTGGAGGAATTTTTTGAGGCTTTAGAAAAAGCAACTGACATAATGAAAAAGGGAAAGTTAGTCCTTGTTGGGGATCTAAATAGTAGAGTAGGAAATGATTGTGAGACATACAAAAATATTTTGGGAAAATTTGGAGAAAAGAGCAAAGCTAATAATAATAATGGCAAATATCTGTTGGATTTCTGCTCAGGACATGGACTGGTTATTACTAACACCATGTTCCAACATAAAAATGTGCACAAATTCACATGGAGAGAAGAGGCTAGGAATAAGAAAAGTCTCATTGACTATGTTATTGTTGATAGTGATGTTTTCTCCCTGGTGCAGGACACCAGAGTGTACAGAGGATTTGAAATTGGAAGTGATCACTATTTAGTCTTGAGCAGGATAAAATTGAATTTCATATCGAAAAGAATAACATGTAAGAAAGTTTTAAAGCGAATAAAAGTTGAGCAGCTCTCAGATGTAAACTGTAGACTAAAATACAGAAATATTATTGAAAAGAAAATGAAAGAGTTTGAGAACAGGAATCAAACCTTGAAGATTCAGTGGCAAACTCTGAAGAAAACATTGATTGATTCTGCCAGAGAGGCATGTGGTGAGGTTGTGTGCAAAGATAAAAAAATCAGAACTCCCTGGTGGACACAGGAAGTTAAAGAGGCAGTGAAGGAAAAGAAGAAAGCATATCAAAAGTTCCTGGCAAATAAGTCAGCTTTTACTGTTACAGAATACAGAGACAAATGTAAGAAAGCTAAACAGTGTGTAAAACTAGCTAAACAAAAGTCATGGGAGGACTTTGGCAAGAATATAGAAAATAAATATCAAGAAGGTGGCAAAATATTCTGGAGGTTGTTGAAGAAGCTTAGGAATGAAGGAAAGAGTGCTGTAAAAGGAATTAGAGATGATAAAGGTGAAATGAAAACAGGAGAAAAAGATATCCTTGAAGGTTGGAGTAATTACTTTGAAAAACTGCTAAATGAAACAAGCAGTGATGACAGCACAGTGATAAAAAACACTGACCAGGCATGCAGTCAGGAATACATATCCATACTTGAAGTAGAAAAAGCCATCAAAGGCTTGAAATGTGGAAAGGCAGCAGGAGTAGATGATATTCGACCAGAAATGCTGAAGTATGGTGGTATAAGAGTCTTACAGTGGCTGCACTGCATAGTTCAGAAAGCCTGGACAGAGGGACGAATTCCCGATGATTCGAGTAGAGCTCTCATAGTACCCATATATAAAAAGGGAAATAAAACTGAATGTGAGAATTACAGAGGTATTTCCCTACTGAGTGTTCCTGGCAAGATCTATGCAAGTACACTTGAGAAACGGCTAAGAAGAATTGTGGAAGAAAAGCTTGGTGAAGAACAAGCTGGATTCAGGCCAAATAGAGGCTGTCAGGATCAGATATTCACTTTATGACAAATAGTCGAGAAAGCATGGGAATATAACAAAGATCTGTATTTAAGTTTTGTCGATTTGGAAAAGGCATATGACAAGGTGCCAAGAGAGAAGCTATTCAATACGCTGAGGTTATATGGTGTCAATGGGGCATTATATCAAGCAATACTTAGTCTTTATTTGAGTTGTGAGTCAGCAGTTAGAATTGAAGGAAGTACAGGAAGATGGTTTAATGTTAAATCTGGTGTGAGACAAGGATGTACATTATCCCCTCTGTTATTCATTATCTATATGGATCACATTATGAAGGAATGTGGTATTAAACCTGATATCAAAATTGGAGATGTTAATGTCAGCTCTTTGCTTTATGCGGATGATGTTATACTTCTAAATAAATCCGCTACAAGTCTGCAAGATTCTCTGACTAAATTGAATAGCTGTTGTAATAGATATGGTATGAAGGTCAGCAATAAAAAGACAAAGACAATGAAAATAGGCAGAATCATTGAAAATGTAAACTGTGTTGTGAATGGAGAACCTATGGAACAAGTAAAACATTTCAGCTACTTAGGCACAATTTTTACTGAAGATGGTAAACTAAATATAGAAATAGACAACAGAATCAGCAAAGCTGGTATCGTGGGAAGTCAATTGAATAAATTCATATGGAATAAGAAAGAAATTAGTCGGAACACTAAATTAGCTGTATACAAGACTGTGTTCAAACCAATTTTAACTTATGGATCTGAGAGCTGGGTCAGAAGTAAAACACTTGACCAAAGAGTAGAGACCGCAGATATGAGAGTCCTGAGAAAGATTAGAGGCGTGAACAGATGGCATCAATGGCAATATCATATTAAAAATGAGGATATTAGGAAAGAACTTGACATTGTCAGCATCCAGGAATGCGTTAGCAGAGCTAATCTCAGATGATATGGTCACTTAAATAGAATGGGAGAGGAAAGATTAGCAAAACAAGTGTTCTCTGCCAGGTTGGCAGGAAAACGACCCAGAGGAAGACCAAGATATAGGTGGATTGATACGGTACAAAGTGCCTTAGACGATAGAAATATAAGATCTGATAATGTTGGAGTCTTGACAAGTAACAGACTGATTTGGAGGAAAATTGTAGATAGGAAGTTAGTAACGATGTAATTTTTTCATGTAGTACTGTCATATCCTGTACACCCCTTGAGGGTACACGGCAGGAATTTGATGATGATGATGATGAACTCCTTTTACGGCACTCTTTCCTCCATTCCTAAGCTTCTTCAACATATTTATTTTCAATGTTCCTGCCAAAGTCCTCCCATGACTTTTGTTTAGCTAGTTTTACACATTGTTTAGCTTTCTTACATTTGTCTCTGTATTCTCTAAGAGCACAAGCTGATTTATTTGCCAGGAACTTTTGATATGCTTTCTTCTTTTCCTTCACTGCCTCTTTAACTTCCACCATGGAGTTCTAATTTTTCTATCCTTGCAGACAACTTCACCACATGCCTCTCTAATTGAATCAATCAGGGTTTTCTTCAAGGCTTGCCACTGAATCTCCAAGATTTGGTTTCTGTTCTCAAACTCTTTCATTTTTTCTTCAATAATCTTTATCCTGCTCAAGACTAAATTAGTCTACAGTTCACATCTGAGAGCTGCTCAACTTTTATTCGCTTTAAAACTTTCTTACATGTTATTCTTTTCAATATGAAATTCAATTTTATCCTGCTCAAGACTAAATAGTGATCACTTCCTATTTCAAATCCCCTGTACATTCTGGTGTCCTGCACCAGGGAGAAAACATCACTATCAACAATAACATAGTCAATGAGACTTTTCTTATTCCTAGCCTCTTCTCTCCATGTGAATTTGTGCACATTTTTATGTTGGAACATGGTGTTAGTAATAACCAGTCCATGTCCTGAGCAGAAATCCAACAGATATTTGCCAATATTATTAGCTTTGAACTTTTCTCCAAATTTTCCAAAAATATTTTTGTATGTTTGACAATCACTTCCTACTCTGCTATTTGGATCCCCAACAAGGACCAACTTTTCCTTTTTCATTGTGTCAGTTGCTTTTTCTAAAGCCTCAAAAAATCCTCCACTTTTACCTTAGCAGAACCTTCTGTGGGACCATAGGCACAAATAAGTCTCATTGTCCAGTTCCCCATTCTCATATTTGCCCTACTCTACTTGAGACTGACTGCCATTCAAGAAGATTAGCCTCGTATTTTGTGTTGAATACTATGGCTACTCCTTCTTTTCCTTGATTGTCACTGCCTGAATATGACATTTTGTATTTATTGCTCAGAAAGATATCACCAGTTTTTGTCTTTTTTGTTTCAGTCACCCATATTATGTCGATCTGGTACTTATCTAATTCCTGAGCTAGCTCCATTTCTTTGCCATTCAGGCTTCTTATGTTGATAGTACCAATCTTTAACTCTGATGATGTTGGGTTGGGATGTGTTTTCAGATTTTTCCAAGTAGCAGATTTTTCGCTGTTCGCCCTGGTTCCCTGGCGAAAACAACGGGTGGCTTGGTTAACCGGGCGACGCCCCATTTTTATTTTGGTTTAACCAATAAGAATACAATTTGGTCGGTGGATCACCAATTAAATTGTTGCCACGTGCCAGAAGATTAATTACTAAAATATTATTAAATAATTCTTTAAAGATAATTATTTCATTGGTGGTCATAAAATAATAGTCTCCCGAACTTTTTGGAAAGAGACAGTCATTTCGATTTAAATTTGGCCGATGTAAAAGGGCTTTGCAACTTTCTTTAAAAAGGCATTCATATTTAAACCTACATCTGTGGAGAATACAAGCTTTATCCCACTGAATATTATGATTAGTGTCAATGCTATGTTGTGCTAGACCAGACTTATGAGGTTTCATGTATTCGATATAATATTGATGTTCCTTCATTTATTTTCCACAGAACGGCCTGTTTGTCCAAAATAGGATAAAATGAATGTGAATAGGATAAATATAAACACCAGCCAATTATAGAGGTGACATTTTGTCTTTTGTAGATTGGCAACAAGTGAGAAATTTTGTTGATAGGAAAATGTGGGAATAAGATGATACTTCTTCAAAATTCTGCCTATAGGTTCTGAGATGCCTGAAATGTAAGGGATTGGAACTCTGTGGTCTGTTGAAGAATCTTGAAGTGTTGGAACATAGGAGTCAATTATCTGTTGGATCTGATTAGGGCTGTAACCATTAGATTCTATTAACTTTTTTATAGTGAAAAGTTCTTGTTGTAAGGTTGATGGAAAGGAGCACACTTTATGTGCTCTATTAATTAAAGATTTGATAATGCCAATTTTTTGAGAGGTGTGATGAGCAGACTTTTGATGAATGTATCTGCCAGTAAAAGTAGGTTTTCGATAGACACTTGTAGACAAATTACCAGAGGATGTGCGTGTAAGGAGGATGTCCCAGAATGATAAACTACCAGACTTTTCTTATTCCATGGTGAACTGAATGCATGGGTGAAAGCTATTTATCTGTTGTAGAAATGTGGTAAGCTCCTCTACACCATGTGGTCAATTAGCAAAAACATCATCGACATAACAAAACCAAAGAGAGGGTTGGGGATGAGTGGATGAAAACAAGGTCTCTTCCAAATGTTTCAAAAAATAGTTTGCCAAACGTGGAGACAGAGGGCTACCCATGGTAGTACCTTCAACTTGTTTGTAGATCTTGTTTTTTCAGCAGAAATAATCTGAATGTATAACTAATTCAAAAATCTTTGCAATATCTGGAGGGTAATCATCATATAGTAAGTTGACCATGTCCACTAATGGAATATTGGTATCATGGATAAGACTGACTATGAGAGAAAAGTAACCAGCCTTTTACAAGACACCTCCACCTATCAAGAAATCAGTCATAATCCTACAAATTCGTAAATTAAACCATTAAATAAGTTGCTTGATGTAGCCATCAGTTGGGATCAAAACTTCGTGGACAAAGTGGGCATTCATTTTGGAAGAACTCCTCACTTATATGGCCTCCCAAAAATCCATAAATATGCTATCCAATAAGACCCATCGTGAATTGTATCGACTCTCCCACTTATCGAATTGCTAAATTTTGTCATGTTCATTAACTGCCCTTACTGGACGTTCTAGATCTTTCATCAAAATCCAACACATTTTCTTGAAAAAAGCAAGGATGTTCAAATCAAAGAGTCTGACTTATTAGTCAGTTTTGATATTGTTTCCCTTTTTACCAATATTCCAATAGCGGACACAGTCAACTTACTATATGATGATTACCCTACGGATATTGCAAAGATGTTTGAATTCATTATACATTCAGGTTATTTCAGCTGGAAAAACAAGATCTACAAACAAGTTGAAGGTACTGCCATGGGTAGCCCTCTGTCTCCAGCTTTGGCAAACTATTTTTTGAAACATCTGGAAGGCACCTTGTTTTCGTCCCCAACCCTCTCTTTGGTTTCGTTATGTCGATGATGTTTTTGTGATGCTGAAGAGGAACTTACCACATTTCTACAACAGATAAATAGCCTTCACCCATGCATTCAGTTCACCATGGAAAAAGTCTGGTAGTTTATCATTCTGGGACATCCCCTTACACGCACATCCTCTTTGTCTATAAGTGTCTATCGAAAACCTACTTTTACTGGCAGATACATTCATCAAAAGTCTGCTCGTCACACCTCTCAAAAAATTGGCATTATCAAATCTTTAATTAATAGAGCACATAAAGTGTGCTCCTCTCCATCAACCTTACAACAAGAACTTTTCACTATAAAAAAGTTAATAGAATCTAATTACATCCCTAATCAGATCCAACAGATAATTGACTCCTATGTTCCAACACCTCAAGATTCTTCAAAAGACCGCAGAGTTCCAATCCTTGGCATTTCAAGCATCTCAGAACCTATAGGCAGAATTCTGAAGAAGTATCATCTTATTCCCACATATTTTCCTATCAATAAAATTTCTCACTTGTTGCCACCTACAAAAGACAAACTGTCACTTCTGTCATTGGCTGGTGTTTACCAGATTCCATGTGAATGCAATTTATCCTATTTTGGACAAACAGGCCGTTCTGTGGGAAAAAAATAAAGGAACATCAATATTATATCGAATACATGAAACCTCATAAGTCTGGTCTAGTACAACATAGCATTGACACTAATCATAATATCCAGTGGGATAAAGCTTGTATTCTCCAAAGATATAGGTTTAAATATGAACGGCGTTTTAAATAAAGTTGCAAAGCCCTCTTGCATCGGCCCAATTTAAATCGAAATGACTGTCTTTCTCTCCAAAAAGGTTGGGAGATTTATTTTATGTAACCATCAATGAAATATAATAAATTTAGTTTAATCCTTTATCCAAGTGTGAGCAAACAATGTTTGCACCTGAAAGTAGCTTCAGGATGTAGGTTTAAATATGAATGCCTTTTTAAATAAAGTTGCAAAGCCCTCTTACATCGGCCGAATTTAAATCGATATGACTCTCTCTCTCTCTCCAAAAAGTTTGGGAGACTTATTTTATGTAACCAGATAAAGGATTAAACTAAATTTATTATAGTCTAACCAAGGGAAAAATAAACTTTCAACATCAATGAAATAATTATCTTTAAAGAAATATTTAATAATATTTTAGTAATTAGTCTTCTGGCACACGACAACAATTTAATTGGTGATCCACCGACTGTTCTTTATTTTGTATTCCATTCCTTTAACTGTTTGTTCTACACTGAGGATGTACTGTTACTTTCAGTACAAAATATTTGTACCTTTATTTAATTAAAGTTATTACTGTGGTCTATGTGTTCCATTATTAATTGATGTTCTTATTTTATGAATGCATCTTTACTACATGTTTCTAAACAGACCAAATGATGACTCTGAAATATGCCACACTGTGTACTAGAGAGAAGGTTGCTGCTTTCTAATCACCAAGGATACCTAGCATTTGTCATTTCCTCTAATAACATACAATGACAGCTGGTCAAAATAATAGATCAGTAATTGGTTGCATACGTTTTCCTAGTTTTGGGATGGCAGTGACAATGAACATATTCCCTGAATCTGCAAACTCCTCATCAGTAAGTATTCTGTAAATTAAAAGTATCATAAAGGAAATTCACAGAAGAGGGTGGAAGGACTGTAGGCTTTCTGGCTGGATGTGATGAGGCCCTACTACACTGGTATGATAAAGAAAGCAAAGTGCTAATTTTAATTCCTCCTTTACAAATGGCCGATTGTATGACTGGACCATTCGTAGAAAAGTTGAACCACTGTTTCTCTTCTTGTTCTTTCCATATCACAAATATCTGCCCTTCATTTTCCAAATGTTATCCCACATAACTTCTGTACTGATTGCATAACTGACAGATGATGTAAACTCAATTCATGACTGATTCTGATTGATGTATAACATAATATGGTTTTGTCCAAGCACATTTAAAAGCAGACATTTCATGTTGTAGAGTATCTCCAAAATATACCCCCATGCTTTAACTGGATTTGTGTGTGTGGCTGCTACACACTCAGGGATTCCACTATGGCTTGGAAACTGTGGAAATCCATCCACATACATATATATATATATATATATATATATATATATATATATATATATATATATATATATATATATATATATATATATATATATATATATATATATATATATATATATATTGGAACTGTAATTGCTGCTTCCTAATACAATCTGTAACATACTTTGGCTGATTGCTTCAGAGGTAAATTTTACAAGATGGAAAACAGTATTCCAAACATCCAGTTAATTTTCAGCATGAGCACCTGTACAAGATAACAAGGTTCATTTGAGGAAATAGTGTAAATTACAGAAAAATTAATGCTTTCATATGAGTTCTCTTTGACATTAAGCATGAAAAGCAGAAAAATGGAAGGGAATCAGATCTCTTATAGTATTTGAATGGGTAGGCATTATTGCCAAGCACATGCTCAATGATATGACTTCGTCCATCATAATAGCATTACTGCTCCTTCTCCCAGTTATGACACTGGAACATTGGAAATAATTGGAACATATTTTAATATGAAAAGGCATTATTGCCAAGCACATGCTCAATGATATGACTTCGTCCATTCATAATAGCATTACTGCTCCTTCTCCCAGTTATGACACTGGAACATTGGAAATAATTGGAACATATTTTAATATGAAATTCTATTGACAAGTGAATGGCTACTACTTCCAAAGCAGTATTAGCTACACAAACCAAAAGGAGCATGGTTGCCCATTAGGTTAGAGACTCCTCCATGAGGTCCATCTCCAGTTCTGTCCTTATGAATTATGGTGAAATACCCTAAGGTGGGAGTCCCCAATGAACTTTAATATGTTTCTTCTGCAGATAGGTTTGTTTCTGCAGGATCTTGATACTGATATTTTGGTAGACTCCACAACAGTTCCACTATAACAATTTTCCTATTCTTTTGGCTTTTCAGATTTGTCCAATTTCTGAAAGGTTGAGAGTTTACCTTTGTCTGGCTTGCATTTGTCTACTAATTTCAGAACATATAGACAACCAGTTGTCCACCTCTTACTTTGGAAAAATGTTTAGTACATAATCGGATGTGTCAGGATCTGTTATGTTTAGTTTCCATTCAGTAGATACAGAATGTATCCCCTTTTTTTTTTTTTTTTTTTTGTAGCGGTATCTTGTGGTTTCTTTTAGTATATGCTCTTGCTATAATTTTCTTTGACAAGTTGGTTCTCATTGAATGGGATCATTTTAGGAGTCATTTCAGTAGTGAGACTATAGTAGATCAGGCAAATGATTTGCTCTCCATAGATACACAATTATGATCATGAAGTTCAGGTATGCAAAAAGTATCAGATGGTGGAATGGACATACAGTACATATTTGTGTTGCTTTTTGATGGTGGCCTAACAACCACCTTCTCAGCATAACAGGATTTCAAGGTCAGGTGCAGTGGCTGGCTTCTCCTCTGCATCCTGATATGAGATATTTTATTCAGTTATCTTTTGTATTTATTTTTCATCCTCCCAACCTTTGGAATGCACAGGAATCTGCCTCAGGGTTGACACATTTAGGTTAATTAGCACAGTTTCTTATCATGCTCTTTATTACCACATTGAGCACAGATGGTAGAGCCACAGCAGGCAGCTTGGACATGTCCATATTTCTCAGTTAAAGCAACTTAGCGGATTAGGGATGTACAGCCTAACAGGGCAACTGAGATACCCTGCTTTTAGTGATATTGGAGATTAGACAATATCAAAAGTAATGATATTCCTGGTTGATGCCCATCAAGTCTTTACATACCAGGATCTATAAGGATGGTCACACATCTGATTTGCAATATCATGGAGATCCCATTCTGATATCACACTTCTAGAATAGCTGAGTATTACTAGAATATAGTTTTAGTTCTTAATTGTTTTGGAAGATCCTACAGTCCTAAACGTGTGTTTGAATAAAGAAGGATAACATTTTCCCTATTAGACTTTCACCTACAGAATGTATGATAAGATATTTTGTGTGTGTGTATGTGTGCCCGCACATCAGATGTCTTGTTTCTTATATGTTATCAAATTATGTATCCACGACATACGTAGATAGTAATAGCATTATGATGTCTCTCCCTCCCCCCCACCTCTTAAATTCGAGAAAGGATTCATGCTCAAGGAACTTTTGGTTCAGCACCAGAGCACTGCACTACTGCAGTGCCACACATGGACACCAACCAACCAAGCAAGCAATAAATGCAATCAGAAATGGGATGCCAAGGTGATCCCAGACACTATACGAGGGGAAGGGGAGGGTTGCCTGGAAAGTTCTGATAACATCTAGAACAAAAACGATATTAAAGCAACTGATATAACCACAAGAAAGAACATGCTAGTAGCGGGGTTATGAAGGTAACACAAAATAGCCAAAGTATTGCATGATCACCAGGATCTTCTTAACAGGTGTACCTGTGGTGCTTCACACACAACAAATACAGTAGCTATGCATTGAATCTCAGTAATAGTTGTCTGGAACAGGATAGTACAAAAGGAATCAAAATACAGTGAAGAATATGGAAAGTATAAGAAAAAAAAAAATGAAGAATGAAAAAGACCAGTAGCAGCACTGTAAGGTCCTTAAGTCAACAAACAGATTCCTCACGGGAAGGGGGGGGGGGGTCAAAGTGATAAGGCCAATGATTCCAAATGAGTCAAGTTTGCAGGTAGGAGGAGGGAGTAGTGTCAATTTATAAATGTATGAAGTGGATCTGATGGATGAAAGGATTTGTACATATGACTGATGGATTGAAGAGGACCAGTTTGCAGTTAGATGTCTGGAGAAAATTTTTGTTCAGTGAAAAAACGAAAGTGCAAAATCAGGAAAATAGGATTTACCAGGAAGAAGATGCATTTAAGCATATAAGCAGGGTATGTATTCTTGAGGTTGTTATTAGCATAAGAGTATTCAGGATACCAGTACTGGCATTTGAGTCAGAGACAAGGTATTGGTGAGAAGTTACTACTTCCTAACCAGGGGCTAGAGTAGGCTACCATCATTCCCCCAAAGTAGTTTACAGATGTGTGGTCAGGTGGCCAGTTTGTCTGTTTTGAGGGATGAAAAACCTCAGTTTCTAGGAGGAAAAATCATCAACTCCATTGTGAGACCAGATAGCTCACTTTTAGTTGAAAAGGCCTGATAGAGGTTCTTCACAACATAGACAGGAATTGAACTGACCAAGGGCTTCGTCTATACCGACTGAACTATGGAGGTTCCTATCTTTGAGGTGAGTAAATGTAAAGATGAAAGATCATAGAATACTAAATGAAGTATGTAAGGTCTCAAATCTGCATATGACACTCACTGAGAGATTCAAGGATACATGTGAGCCCAAGAGTACATTTCAGTTCATGTATGCTTATGTCAGGAGTAACTGGAATAATGAGGAGGAGAGTTGTTGTTTGGAACTTATGACTGGAGCAATGATAAGAGTGGATTGTGATTGTAAATTGTGCATATTCTTCTGGCCAGTTTGCCTGTTTTGCAGAATGAAAATCTCAAGTTTCCAGGTGGAAAAACCCTGTCATCTTGCATGAGACTGGCTTACTTGTCTTCAGTTAAGAAGGTGAGGAGAGCATGGCACTGTTTATCTTGGTTAGAAACCAGCAGGATAAAATATATAAATGATACATATCAGTAAACAAGCAATGAGTGAGTATAGGCCGAGTATTATGGGCAGACTTCTACTGCAGAATCACAGAGGACAAAACTATCAACAATTCAGTTTCAAACCATTCAAAATAATTTTATGTGAAGAATAAATTCATTATTTAGAAATGTGGCCGTGATCTAAATAACTGCATTGACTAAATGGTCTCCCATCCAAAAATAAACTTTGTTAATAAAAAGTTCTTATGTTCTCCATGAAATGGAGAACAAAATCTCCTTTTTCAAACATTTTAATCAGTAAAGAGGTAAACATTAGAATATCATTAGATGTCTATAGGATGCAAACTCATGCTGATAAATATCTTTAGGTTGGCTTACTCCATCTTCCAAAGTAGAAGTTTAGAATTATCACAATCTTAAAAAAAATAATACTCAAATCCTTCGAATGAAAGAGCAAATATGTACAGGAAAGGAGTTGCTAAAGATAGGAAAAAATGGAGAACTGTAGTGTTTGCAGCTAAGAACTTTAAGGGTTCGTGAAGCTTAAGAAGAAGTCTATATTATAACGCTTGTCTTGAAATATTTAAATGTTTTCATTTCTACATTCTTCCTAAATAACTGAGATTTCTACCATTTTTTACTAACGTTATCATTTAGGATGATATTAATTAAAAAATAATTTTACCTCTTTAAACAATTCAATAAAACGGCTACCAAAAAAAGAATATAAAACAGACAAATACCAAAATGTATCAGTGAGACTTCTCAGTGTACAGTTTTTACATTCACTTGCTTGTAGGAAGTTTTGAGTCCTATTTTGACAGAAATCATCTGAACCACTTACCTGGTTGTTCAAGTGGTTGGCGTATTCACTCTCCAACCCAAAAGGTTGTGAGCACTGATGTTTGTGAATGTCTTTAGGTTGGAGATGAAATTTACTGCCAAGTGGGAGACAGCAGCCCACCTTATTGACGGTATGAAGTGACTTGGAAAAGTTCTTATGCCTGGTCTCATATATATAAAATCAACAAAAATGGGAGGGGGGGGGGGCCTTAAATCACCCACAGTATGAATATACTACAGGTTCACAAATGAACCTTTTGTAGGTGAGAGGCACATTAAATATATAAGACAGTCCTAAACCTTTTATAATACTGAAAAAAGAGCAGTCATTTGAAAAGCAGGATAAATTGTTATTACTGCATTTTATGTAAGGCTTTGATACAACTATATCTGAACTATTTTACATGAATTTGACTACTTGGGTTTCTTGGATATGGAGAGGATCCAGAGGCAAATTACAAAATGGCGACATGCCTGTAAGAGTTCTTTATGAGAATAAAGGTTTATAAGTTATGAAGTGATAAGCAAAGAAAGAAAAAAGATATTATAAATTGCTAAAATGATTTTATACAGTAGGTGATGAAGTTTTTCAATGCATAAACTGGATGAAGTGAAGTTATCTGTAGAAGTGATGCAAGGGTGTGTGGATACTAAGGCAGTGATGACTAATTTTTTGCTTGGATAGCAGTTAACAAGTGAAACGATTGCTATAAGATGATACTGAGTGCTTTTTCATTTTTTCGTAACAAGTTTAAAGCATTGTGTAACTAACGGTTAGCAGCCACCCATAAATGACTCTGCAGACTCCATGAAGATGCTTATGGATATCTTGATATAAAAACTAATTATGATAAATTCCCATATTAAATCTACCCCCCCCCCCCATACACACACATCATATGCTCTTTATGAATCAATGCAAATGTATGCACATCTTTACAGGAAAGATATTAGCAATGACTAATTCTTGTCCTGATATTTACCATTAGTTTAACTGTTTTCTCCAGATTTTCCTAAAACATTTTTATATGTTTAGTTTCCATTTCATATGCTGTTGTTTAGGCCTTCAGCAAGAAAAAACTTTTATTTTCTTGCTATCCGCTATACTCTAACGACTTGAAAAATATCTCTATTTCTTCTCTATTACTACCATATGTTTTTGTGGAACCATAAGCACAAATAACAGTATGTAACTAAGCAATTTCCCATCTGCCTATTTCACTGTACTTCAACTTACCTACCATTCACAAAGTTCATGTTTAGCATTGAATATCATAGCTACTCATTCCTTAATCATTAATATCTGAATATATGATCTTGTAGTTATTTAGAAGTAACCTGCTTTTGAGTCTTCTTCCTTTCAGTGACAGATATTATTGCTTCTCTTCAATTCCCTTGAGTTTGATGTGAGCCAGGAGCCAACTTTTCACTGTTCATCTTGGTTCCCTGATGAAGTTGCTCAAATAGCATATCAACCGGTTTGCCCACATATAGTGCTAAAGTGCAATAGGTTTCTCAAATGTTTGAATATGGAACTGATGTGTATAAATGATATACAGTATGCATAAATAAAACAAAAATGTGATAGTACCCCTAAACTATTTAAAAGATGCTAAAATAACAAAATAACTGTCTTTTAAACTGTAAAGTGTTTAAATACTCTCACAATTTAACAAATTGCTTGGGTTCTGCAAGGTTCTGTTCTCTCACCAATCCTCTTTCTTCTATATATCAATGACCTACTTCAGTTGAAATCCAACCCAATACACAGTTTTCCAGATGACAGCACATTGCACACCTCTACCCCTAAACTATTTAAAAGATGCTAAAATAACAAAATAACTGTCTTTTAAACTGTAAAGTGTTTAAATACTCTCACAATTTAACAAATTGCTTGGGTTCTGCAAGGTTCTGTTCTCTCACCAATCCTCTTTCTTCTATATATCAATGACCTACTTCAGTTGAAATCCAACCCAATACACAGTTTTCCAGATGACACCACATTGCACACCTCCCTTTTGTTTGATAAGCCTTACTCTACACAACTTGCCTCAACCTACAGAACATCCACTGCTGCCATCAAGCCATCCTCCAATCGGGGTTCAGATAACCTCATTATTTTCAATGCTAGTAAAACCCAATTTTGCCTATTACTCACAAAAAAAGAACAATTTTCTTCCATCATTATCATTGACAACACTCAAATTTCCAAGCAACATAAGATTTTTCTTCTTGGAATCACCCTGACATCAAGCCTCTCCTGGAATAAACACATCAAAACCATTACTTCCTCAGCTTCTAAAAACTAGGATTTCTCTTAGACCTTACTCTGCCTCTGAGCAGCTGTTAACCTTATATAAATTACAAATCTGCCCAGCATTTGAATACTGTTCTCACATTTGGAGTGGGGAGTCCCCCCCCTAAGAGCTTCCTCAAAATGCTTGGCTCAATACAGAGGAGGGTAATTAGATTAATTAATAACCCATCTCTGAGTAATTCACTCCACCCACTTTCACACAGGTTTGGTTTCTGCAATATGTGTATTCTATAAATATTTCCATGGCAAATATTCATCTGAAATAACATCAATAATTCCCCCATAAAGTACTGTTGGAACACATGCAGCTGTTGTCCACAGTAAACCTTGAAACCCGAAGAAGAAAAACCTCTTCCTTCATCCCAGGTACTGTTGTATTGTGGAACAGTCTTCTCCCCTTATGTGTTTCCCAAGGAATTCAATATACAAGCTTTTAAATTAAATGTAAACAAGTTTCTCCTTTTCCAACCCACGACCAATATACAATACTAATGTACCATAAGTTGATTAACCAACCTCTTGTGTATGGGCTCAACATTTAAAATAATAATAATAAATACAAAAATAATTTTGTATCCCAAAGATGCTATTAGTGTCTAGGAAAATATGGTAATAAGTTGTTATTATTATTATATGGTCACCTCCATAGAGTCAGAAGACTCACTGCAGGAAATCCAATCTATCATACCTCTCCTTAAACTCATTAACACACAAAGCACTCAAAACTGACTCTGGCAATCCAATTCCACTCATTCACAACTCTCTAAACAAAAAAAATCTAGTTCTTACACCCCTACTAATCACACCTTATTCGAACTTCCAGGGATGACTCCTTGTCCCATCCCTCAAGCCAAGAGCTGAAATATTTCTCCTGCATCTATCCTATAAAACACTTTAATCAACTTAAATGTTTCTATCATATTCCCTTCTTTTTCTCCTATCAACCAACTTCTGCAATCCACACATCTTCAATCTATATTCATAGGGAGAATTCCACAGGCCACTCACCATCTTAGTCACTCGCCTCTGAATCCTCTCTGCTGCTTCGTCATCCCGAAGAAACCCAGGGGACCAGACTTGACCAGATGTGGGCATATCAAGGCCTTATAAAGAAGAATAACTTCCTTATTTCTACTTGTTAATGTGTTCTTCAATAGCCAAGTAATCTTATGGACTACCTTAACATATCCTCTAAACTTCAATTCTGTCTACCACAACCCCCAAATTTCTAGCTTCATCTGCTAGAGATGACTTGGAATACAGTGCCATCAATGTAATACTTGATTTGTAATGTATTTATCCCAAAATGTATAACTTTACATTTTTCTACATTAAACTGATACCCATTATCTTTTGCCCATACTGACAGCCTATTTAAATCAACCCGCAAGCTCTCCACATCACCTTGATTAAATATTATTCTACCTAATTTCATCAGGATATTTAATTTGTACATAAATATATCATTTATGTACAAATTAAACAGCAATGGTCCCAGTACTGAAGCATGTGGCACACCACTAGTTACCTGTTTTTGTCTCGATTCTACCCGCTCCACATACCACTTTCTGACATCTGTCCAGCAGCTACCTTCTTATTCACTTAACCAGTGTCATATCCAACCCCATTTGTTCTACTTTTCATAACAGAGTTCTATGTGGTATTCTGTCAAATGCCTTTGTAAAATCATCGTGTATCCATTTTCTTTATCCAACTCAACTGTTACTCTATTATAAAAAGTTGGTAAATTACTAAGGCATGGCTAACCATTCACAAAGCCATGTTGACTCTCATACAGTATCACATTTTTATCTATCCATTTTTGAATTCTCTTTTTGACCAATTTTTTACCATTTTTACTATCACGCATGATCCTATGACCAGGTCCAATACTCTCCCACTACATCAAATGCTGTCTTCTTCTTTTTTCGTATTAGGCCTATTGGCCTGTTATGGAGCTGTTCCAAGCCCTTCCAAGCAGTACCCATCCAGAGATTTAGGCAGCTAGCTCTCTGCCTCCTAGTGTGTGCTATGTCTGTAAATGCATGTGTTCACAGGGCCGGTTTGCCTGCTTGCGGGAGGAAAAACCCAAGACCGGCTAACTTGGCTATGTCTAAGAAAGATCCTAAGCTCCTCACGTCAGTGACAGGAATCGAACCCAGGACACTCCTTTCCCAGGCATGGTTGTAAAGTGCATAGCCACTCAGCTAACTGCGCGGATATCACATGCTGTCTTAAGTAATTATTTCTCAGCAGATGTATAAATTCTATTTCCTTTCTGCCATGTGATCTTTCTTCCTTCTAGTCTCTATCTCCATAGTTGAAGTTCCCCATAACAATCACTCGACCTGTACTCATCATAAAATTATAATTAATAAAATAAATTGTGAAAGTTATGCCTGATTTATTCCAATTCAGTAGCATCTCCGATATAATATATGCCCAATATGAATAATGGTTAACTTATAAAGCATTTATCTAGACTTTAGTGGTCCAGATAAATGCTTATAAGCTGACTTTCTTTAAAGCTTAAGCTAATATTTTAAGCAATTTAACCAAGTAATTGATATTTTCATGTGTACCTCTTTTTAGAGATACATCAATCTTTTCTTTATTTTTCACTCTTGAAATCAATGAACTTTACATAAAATTAGAAAATAATTTTACATGATCTCTGAACTTGTGGTTCATGTTGCTACTTTTGTAATCTTTGATATAAAGAGAATAAAAGCTTTCATTTTATGGAGCACCCTTAGATCAGATGCCTTTTGACTAGAACTCTTTAAATTTAAAATTTAATGAAATGATCATAACAGGTATTATTGCCTACCTTTGCTGTACTTTTGGCAATTACTATCTTTGACATTTGGAGTGGAGATTGTAGATGGTGATGAAAAAATATGATAGTAGTGATAGGTAAAATAGTAAGATGGAGCTCCATTGAATTTTAAAATTCAAAATCTGAGATATAAATAAGAGTTTAAAGCATAAAAATGATAGGATTAAAAGATAGAATGTAGACAATAAACTCAGTAATGAATGATGTGACATTAATAGTAAATGCACTATAAAACCCAAAAATTAAAAGTGAAAAATATTTAAAGATTAAAATCTAAAACTTAAAAACTTTAAAGAAAAGTCCAGTGTAAAGCCCTTGAAAGTAAAAATTTAAAAATTACATGATAAAAGATGTAATTGATTTATGGGATGAAATAAAGCCATTACAGGAAAGCAGCATTGTTTCTGATGACAGTTTTCCTGTAATGGCTTTACTTCACCCCATAAATCAATTACATCCTTCATCATATAATTTTTAGATTTTTACTTTCAAGGGCTTTAACACTGACTTTTCTTTAAAGTTTTTCTAAGTTTTAGATTTTAATCTTTAAATAATTTTCACTTTTAACATTTAATTAAACATTTAAATAGGAAATGCAAATTTCATGAAAAGGATTTCTAGACCACTTAATAATGATCAAGGTTTACCTCAGCTACACATCTGGGACAGCGCCAGTCACCTTTTGGAATTTCATTTAGAGGAGGGACAAGGCAAAAAGTGTGATAACTGTCATCACAACCATCACAAAGCAACATACTAGCTTCTGCATCACCACGTCCACAAATGTTGCATACAATTTGATCAATCTAAAAAGTAAACAGGTAAAGAAAAAAAAAGCATTTAAGTATATTCATTAAGATATAGCACATACAGAAAAATTAAACTAATAAAATAAACTGATAAAATCAATTTGTTCATTAATGATATAGGAAAGGATCTGAGAGGAACCAACTGCTTGCTGATGATGCAAAATTGGGTACAGCAATACTTAATACAGATGTTAAAATTTTGCAAGATGATTTGGACAGTCTGGGCAAAGGAGAATGGATGTCAGTTTAATGTAGCAAAGTGTAAGGTTATGCACATTTTGTGGTGAAAAGATTATCAGCTGTGTACCACATTGATGGAACTGTACTCCAAGCAATTGATGAAGTTAGGGATTTGGGGTGTTAATGGATAAGGAATTAACATTTGGAGGGCATATTGCAAAAACAGTTAATTGGATTACTTCGTTAGTGAAAAATATTTTGACAAGCAGAGAATTCCTCTTTATCAAGCCTTGATAAGACTACAATTTGACTAATACATGCAGATCTGGTCACCTGGGTTTCTTGGGGATGAGGATGAAAGGATCCAGAGGCAAATAAGTAAGATGGTATCAGGTCTATGGAAGGAATCTTATGAGGACAGAGTAAGATTTATAAGTTACAGAAATTGGCTGACAGGCAGAAAAGAGGTGATATTGAGACATATCAATTACTGAAGGGTTTTTACAAGATTAATACAGAGGAAATTTTTCAGAACAGGACTGGTGGTTGTGAAAGAACTGGGGGCCATCTTTGGAAACTGAGCAAGAGAGTAGTTAGGAGTGTCAAATGAGATATTTTGCTTAGAGAATAGTGAATGAGTAGAATAGGTTGTAAGAGTCTATTGTGGGTGCCATGACTATGAGTTCAAAGCAGACCATGATAGATACTGTGTGAATGTTGGATAGGCTTGGCATGACGTTTAGGATCTCCCTCGATGAGTCTAAGGACATGGAGTAGCCAATAACAATAATATTTTTTCAATGACAGTTAGTTTAATCCAAGTTTGGAGAGAAATACAGCAATTGACATAAAAGTATGAAGGCTACCTTGAAATAGGTTTGACTATAATAACCTTAGTTTCTTTATAGCAATGAATATCATCATCCCATATGTATGATGGAATGATGATATTTCACATTTTTTATAGGAAAATCCTCTTGAACATAAATTAAGACCTTTGTTCTACTGAACAATCTTCACCTTCTGGGATTAACACATTCATATTGGGCAGTATCCAAAGATGCGAAAACAGCTGTCAGGAATGAGCTTTAGCATATGAATGCTACGTCTGTGATGGGCAGTCACAATTTCACAAAGCTTATACTGCATGTAGAATTTTATTTATAAAATTAGCATTTGTGAAATGTCTTAATATTGAAAATCTCAAATGCGATTCGAACTGATTTCGAGCTGAATTTTCACATTGTTTTATTTCCCTTTTTATGTATGAGTACTATGAGAGCTCTACACCAATCATCTGGAATTTGTCCCTCTGTCCATGCCTTCTGAACTATGCAGTGCTGCAAGACTTTTATACCTCAATAAATATCATCCACTCCTGCTGCCTTTCCACATTTCAGGCTTTTGATGACTTTTTCTACATCAAGTATGGATATATAGTCCTGATTACATGTCTGTTGAGTTTTTTTTTTTTTTTTAAACCACTGTGCTCTCACTGCTTGTTTCATTAACCAATTTTTCAAAGTAATTACTCTATACATCAAGGATATCTTTTTCTCCAGTTTTCATGTCATCTTTATCATCTCTAATTCCTTTTACAGCACTCTTTCCTATATTTCTGAGCTTTTTCAACAGCTTCCAGAATATTTTGCCACCTTCTTGATATTTATTTTCTATGTTCTTACCAAAGTCTTCCCATGACTTTTGTTTAGCTAGTTTTACACAGTGTTTAGCTTTCTTATATTCGTCTCTGTGTTCTCTAAGAGCACAAGGCCTCTCTGGCTGAATCAGTTTTCTTTAGGATTTGCCACTGAATTTCCAAGATTTGGTTCCTGTTCTCAAAGTCTTTCATTTTTTCTTGGATAATGTTTTTCTATTTTAGTCTACAGTTCACATCTGAGAAATTTTTTCTTCACACAGTTCACATCTAATAAAGCTTTAAAGCAAATAAATTTGCTTTAAAACTTTCTTATATGTTCTTCTTTTCGATATGAAATTCAATTTTATCCTACTGAAGACTAAATGGTGATCACTTCTGATTTCAAATGCTCTGTACACATTAGTGTCCTGCACCAGTGAGAAAACATCACTTCCAACAATAACATAGTCAATTAGACTTTTCTTATTCCTTGTCTCTTCTCTCCATGTGAATTTGTGTGCATTTTTATGTCGGAACATTGTGTTAGTAATAATTTGATCAGCCCATGTCCTGAGCAGAAATCCAACAGGTATTTGAAATTATAAGCTTTGTTCTTTTCTCCAAATTTTCCTAAAATATTTTTGTATGTCATACAATCATTTCATTCTATACTATTTAGATCCCAACAAGGACCAACTTTTCCTTTTTCATTGTGTCAGTGGCTTTCTCTAAAGCCTCAAAAAATTCCTCCACTTCTACCTTAGTAGAACCTTCTGTGGGACCATAGGCAAAAGTAATGTCATTGTCCAGTTCTCCATTTTGATATTTGCCCACATTACTCTACTTGATATTGACTGCCATTCAAGATTAGCCTCATGTTTAGTGATGAATACTATAGCTACTCCTTTTCCCCTGATTGTTATTGCCTGAATATAACATTTTGTATTAGTTGTTCAGAAACATCTCACCAGTTTTATCTTTTTTTGTTTCAGTCACCCCTATTATGTTGATCTGGTACTTATCACATTTGGCATTGAAAGTATAACTGGATCCATAATATCCTTCACTTTAATATCTTAACTATGCCAAATTGAAGCCTTTCGGTTATATGTTTCAGTCATTTATTATGCATACAAAATGAAGCATGATAGATCGGCTCACATGGATCCAAGTTACAGATTCATAGACAAGTGGATGCATCACATCAACTTACAAAAGTGGCACCACCACTTATCTATGAATCCATCATCATCAAATTCCTGCCATGTACCCTCAAAGGGGTGTACAGGATATGATAGTACTACATGAAAAAAATCACATCATTACTAACTTCCTATCTACAATTTTCCTTCAAATCAGTCTGTTACTTGTCAAGACTCCAACATTATCAGATCTTATATTTCTATCGTCTAAGGCACTTTGTACCATATCAATCCACCTATATCTTGTTCTTCCTCTGGGTCTTTTTCCTGCCAACCTAGTAGTGAACACTTGTTTTGCTAATCTTTCTTCGCCCATTCTGTTTAAGTGACCATACCACCTAAGATTAGATCTGCTAACGCATTCCTGGATACTGACAATGTCAAGTTCTTTCCTAATATCCTCGTTTTTAATATGATATTGCCATTGATGCCATCTGTTCACACCTATAATCTTTCTCAGGACTCTCATATCTGTGGTCTCTAGTCTTTGGTCAAGTGTTCTACTACTGACCCAGCTCTCAGATCCACAAGTTAAAACTGGTTTCAACACTGTCTTGTATACAGCTAATTTAGTGTTCCGACTAATTTCTCTCTTACTCCATATGAATTTATTCAATTGACTTCCCCCCATACCAGCTTTGCTGATTCTGTTGTCTATTTCTATATTTAATTTACCATCTTCAGTAAAAATTGTGCCTAAGTATCTGAAATGTTTTACTTGTTCCACAGGTTCTCCATTCACAACACGGTTGACATTTTCAATGAATCTGCCTATTTTCATTGTCTTTGTCTTTTTATTGCTGACCTTCATACCATATCTATTACAACAGTTATTCAATTTAGTCAGCGAATCTTGCAGACTTGTAACAGATATATTTAGAAGTATAACATCATCTGCATAAAGCAAAGAGCTGATATTAACATCTCCAATTTTCATATCATGTTTAATACCACTTTCCTTCATAATGTGATCCATATAGATAATGAATAACAGAGGGGATAATGTACATCCTTGATCCCACCCCAGATTTAACATTAAACCATCTTCCTGTACTTCCTTCAATTCTAACTGCTGACTTATAACTCAAATAAAGACTAAGTATTGCTTGATATAATGCCCCATTGACACCATATAACTGTAGCGTATCGAATAGCTTCTCTCTTGGCACCTTTTCCAAATCGACAAAACTTAAATACAGATCTTTGTTATATTACCATGCTTTCTCGACTATTTGTCGTAAAGTGAAGATCTGATCCTGACAGCCTCTATTTGGCCTAAATCCAGCTTGTTCTTCACCAAGCTTTTCTTTCACAATTCCTCTCAACAGTTTCTCAAGTATACTTGCATAGATCTTGCCAGGAACACTCAGTAGGGAAATACCTCTGTAATTCTCACATTCAGTTTTATTTCCCTTTTTATATATGGGTACTATGAGAGCTCTGCTCCAATAATCAGGAATTCATCCCTCTGTCCAGGCTTTCTGAACTATTCAGTGCAGCCATTGTAAGACTCTTATACCACCATACTGCAGCATTTCTGCTCAAATATCATCTACTCCTGCTGCCTTTCCACATTTCAAGCCTTTGATGGCTTTTTCTACTTCAAGTATGGATATGTATTCCTGACTGCATGCCTGGTCAGTGTTTTTTTACCACTGTGCTGTCATCACTGCTTGTTTCATTTAGCAATTTTTTCGAAGTAATTGCTCCATACTTCAAGGATATATTTTTCTTCCGTTTTCATGTCACCTTTATCATCTCTAACTCCTTTTACAGCACTCTTTCCTCCAAATCCTAAGCGTTTTCAACAACCTCCAGAATATTTTGTCGCCTTCTTGATATTTATTTTCTATATTCTTTGTGTATTTTAGTCTACAGTTCACATCTGAGAGCTGCTCAACTTTTATTCGCTTTAAAACTTTCTTACGTGTTATTCTTTTCAATATGAAATTCAATTTTATCCTGTTCAAGACTAAATAGTGATCACTTCCAATTGCAAATCCTCTGTACACTCTGGTATCTTGCACCAGGGAGAAAACATCACTATCAACAATAACATAGTCAATGAGACTTTTCTTGTTCCTTGCCTCTTCTCTCCATGTGAATTTGTGCACATTTTTATGTTGGAACATGATGTTAGTAATAACTAGTCCATGTCCTGAGCAGAAATCCAATGTCTCACAATCATTTCCTACTCTGCTATTTAGATCCCCAACAAGGATCAACTTTTCCTTTTTCATTGTGTCAGTTGCTTTCTCTAAAGCATCAAAAAATTCCTCCACTTCTACCAGAGTAGAACCTTCTGTGGGACCATAGGCACAAATAAGTCTCATTGTCCAGTTCCCCATTCTCATATTTGCCCACATTACTCTACTTGAGACCAACTGCCATTCAAGAAGATTAGCCTCGCATTTTGTGTTGAATACTATGGCTACTCCTTCTTTTCCTTGATTGTCATTGCCTGAATATAACATTTTGTATTTATTGCTCAGAAAGATCTCACCAGTTTTGGACTTTTTTGTTTCAGTCACCCCTATTATGTCGATCTGGTACTTATCTAATTCCTCAGCTAGCTCCATTTCTTTGCCATTCAGGCTTCTTATGTTGATAGTACCGATCTTTAACTCTGGTGATGTTGAGTTGGGGTGTGTTTTCAGATTTGTTCCAGTAGCTGACTTTTTGCTGTTATCTCCGGGCAACACCTCAGCCGGCATGAAATTTTGTCATGTTGTACCATCATTTCTTATTTTGGTTTAACCAATAAGAATACAATTTGGTCGGCTAAATCCCAAATTGCCAGCCCATCCTCGTTCGTTCAGCATCCAAGTAGATACCCAACAGGGTGCACCATGAGAAGGTGAGGATTGGACATTAGGTCAGAAGCCCTGGTCGGTTCTCCACATTCCTTTAAAGGCTATGTCTCCTCTCAGTTATACAGTTTTGACCCTTAAGCACCCCTCCATGTAACTCAAATCAGTGTAAGAATAGAAATTACTCTATATACCTTACTCCAGTTCAGAACTTACTTCCATGTGTGCAGATTTCAGTGTTAGTAGAAGGATTGCAACAAGGCAAAGAAAAGGTAGTTGAAATGGAGGAACACAGACAGTGATAATAAGATAGTATATTTGTACCTACTGACAATTCTGCACCAAGATCCTATGCTAATTCCAGTTAAAAATAAGACATCAATTCTTAATACTGTGGAGTTAGTCGAAATTCAATGACATCACAGAATCAGAGCCATATGGAGATAATCAAATATTAGTTCCTCATTCTATATTAACTGAGTTCAAGAAGCACAAAGTATGATACAATATACTGAACCTGGTGTCTCACTCTTATTAGAAGGAACTGCAGGTTTGTCTTTTGCAAGTCCTTCCCATGAAGGCAGTATTAATTCCATGATGTACTGAGATGCATCCAGAGTGCCTACTGCTGTTGCACCAGTAATCATGAAGTATTTGATCAGCAGCTTTAACTACAAGGTCAAATGTCACTCAAGAGAATATATGTAAGTCAGTTCATCGTCCTTGTCACAACACCAGTGTGAGGTCTACTACAGATGCTACACTATCAAAACTAACCAGAAGCATCATATGAACCTGCATAAAAATATCAGATATGAATCTGTGTATTGCCAAATATGAATTCATACATGAAAGCAGAGTTGAAGTTTAAGTCCATGCAAAATGAAATGAATTATGGACATGTATAGAAAAGTGAAAAGAAAGGTCGCCACGTGAAAGAAGTAACGAATGATTCAAGAGCGACTTCTATGGAGATTCCATTATTAGAGGAGTGATAAATGAAAAGGCACACAACAAGGTTTGTTTTACTGGAAGCAGAATGAGCAGAGCAAATGAAGTGCTGGAATGAGTAATAAGTGAACAAAAGTTTATGGTAGTAGTAGGGACCAATGATTTGGGTGGGAACAAGAAAATGTCATATTGGATTTCAGGATGTTGTTGAGAATAAGAGATAGCAGTATGATAGGAAAGGTAGTATGTTTTTCAGGTATGATAGCGACGAGTTGAAGCAATGAGAAAAGATTTTGAATGCTGTGTTAGCACAGCTATTCAAGGAGAAAGGAGTGAATTTTGAGAATGTGTGGAGTGAATTTGAGGGATGGAGATGGATGGAACTGTATAAAGAAGATGGGTTGCATTGAAACAGTTTTGGTGCAAGTCAGATGTAGAGATGGTTGCTGAAAAGAAAGATGACTACAGTGAATAGAAAATCTAAGGTAATGCAAGGTGATAAGAGCAAGAAAGCAGGGCGGAGATGCTTCTGAATGTAGAGGTGAGTAGTATGAAAGATAGAAGATTGAAATACAGACAGGGAAGGTTAGGGTGAACTGGCAGACACTCCATGAAAAGTGTGGATGCTGGATTCAGAAGTTAACGGGTGAATGAACAAAACAGAACTCAGATGGCCTGAGATGAGAGCATGGAGTTTGGGAAAAGTTTTAGAATCAGTGGTAATATAGAAGAGACCAGGGAAGATGCTAGGGAGTCACATCTGAGAAATAATATCTGTAGGACTTGTAGAACCAGAAATGATTTATGTTTGTTTACCAATGCATGAAGTATTCAAAATAAGGTGAATGGAACTGTTGCATTGAGTGAGTTTATTCCCCCAAAATTGTTGGTATAATCAAAACATGTGGTGAGATGATGACATACCGACAGGAGTAGATATGGACAGATATTTTTGTGAAGACAGAGAGGGATCTAAGGTGGATTTGCTAGGGGAAAATGTGGCAATGATTTGAGGCAGTATGATGTGGGATAGAGGTGAACAGGATGAAAGATGTAGTTGAGTGTTTCTATAGACCTGGTAATGTGCAGGGTAGTGAGAAGGAAATGTACAGGCAAATTGCCAGATTAGAAAGAAATGAGTGATCAGTGTTCAAAGTAAGGTACAATAGTTAGTGGTCTGCAAATATTCCACCTCCTGTGATGAGTCTTTAGACTCCATGGATATCATATCAGAATTTATTCCGAAAGTCAAGAGGTTAACTAGAGAAGATGTGCAATCGTGAAGGTATTATGGAAGAAATGCAAGATGAGTGGTAACAACCAGTTGCATGAGTACAAAGAGCAGGTGAGGAAGGCAACTTGTTTGATAAGGGCACCAAAAGTGAAGTGTGGCAAAAGTTAAGAGACTAAAAAAAAATCCTATGGAGGTTTTACAATAGGTGACTAGTAGAAGAAAGAATGATTAATGAAGGATAACTGTCACAGAGGATATAGCTGAGGTATTTAATGAGCAATTCATAAAAAGGTATTTAATTCTTGTGAATGAACTTAAATGCATTGGAAGGGAAGAACTGTTAGTAAGTGAGCTGAAAATATATGAATAATTGAATAAACTTTATGTTAATAAGGCTCTCACTAGAAAAGTCACTCTTGATGTAACCCAACAGTCTGTTTTGAGACTGCTGATGTTCATGTATGTTAATGATATTGGGAGAGGTATGAAAGATGATATGCAGTTGTTTTTTCAGATGATGCAAAGTTAGGACTTGACATTTTATTTCACCACATTTTGAGGGAATGTTCCAAGAAGTTAACAACAGCTTTGACATATCTTTTTAACATCAGTCATGCACTGGCCCAAGTTCCAAAGAAGTGGATAGAGGGCAAAATTGTTCTGCTTCATAAGACTAAGGCCTTTGAATTATAGGCCATTCTGTATGTCTGGAATTGTGGTTAAAGTGCTAGAGAGGTTAGTTGAAACCAAAGTTCGCAACAACAAAATAGTATTTGATGGTCAGCATGGGGTTTGTTAAAGGAAAATCAAAGCAGCAACAAATCCATTGGATAAGGGTGATGAATACACAGTGGTATATTTAAATCTTGCAAAGGCCTTTGATAAATTGCCACACAATAAATTGGTAATTAAATTGGAATAAATTGGGTTAGAAGGTAGATTAGTGCAGTGGATTGGAGACTGGCTGCCTGATATGTATCAGTGAGTTGTCCATGGAAGATCAATATCCCAGTTAGTGGTGTAACCTAATGGTCTGTTTTGGGACCATTGCTGTTCAACTTCTATGTTAATGATATTCGGTGAGGGCTGCATGGAAATGTGCAATTGTTTTCAGATGACGCAAAGTGTAAGGTTTTGAAATTTGGGAAGCAAAGATGGAATGTAGCATACAAGGTTGGTGGAAATATTATGGAGGACAGAGAAGATGAGAGATCCAGAAGTGATCACTTAGTTTTCCAAAAGATGAAGATGTATTGCAAAGGACCCAGAGACAATTGACTCAAGTGGTTTCTGATCTCTGGAATGATTAATAAAAAGACAGACTGAGAAAATGCAATTTGAAAAACTGGAAGTGTGTGTGTGTGTGTGTGGGGGGGGGGGGGTATGATTGAGACATAAGTTAAGGGGTTATTACCAGATTAATATGTAGGAGGTTTTGCACAGAATGGGTGAAGACAAGGAGAGAACAATAGGTCCTCACTGCAAGCTGTATAAAGAGAGTGTGAGCAATGAAGTGGAGAGCAGGGCTTTTGTTACAATGGAGAGTGGTTAGTGAATGGAATGCATTGTCCAAGAGTGTGGGGGTGAGTGCGAAGATAGTGAATATTTAAAACGCAGTATGATAAACTGTGCGACTTCCTGTGATGAGCCTTTTGACTCCATGAAGGTTTTCGATAATAATAATAATAATAATGCTGAAAATTCTACTCTTTCCTGCACTTTTTTGCAGAAAAATAAATAATACTGCAATCATTTCTGATTGAGTTAAAGTGGCATCATTTTTGTAGAGGGGGAGCATGTTTTTTTTTTTTTTTTTTTTTTTTTTAAATAAACGTTTGACATTGATGGGCATGATTCTATTAAAAAGAATAAATGTATAAGAAAACAAAATCACTGATGGGGGAGAGAAAGCAAAGAAGACATCTGAACTATACTTTTGCTTTGGAATGTGAAATATCAGCTTCTTAAAATTTAATCTTAAGGGGTGCTTAAGGGTCAAAGCTGTATAACTGAGAGGAGACCTCCACATAGCCTTTAAAGGAATGCAGAGAACCGACCAGGGCTTCTGACCTAATGTCCAATCCTCACCTTCTCGTGGTGCACCCTGTTGGGTATCTACCTGGATACTGAACGGACGAGGATGGGCTGGCAATTTGGGATTTAGCCGACCAAATTGTATTCCTATTGGTTAAACCAAAATATAGAATGATGGTACAACATGACAAAATTTCATGCCGGCTGGGGCGTCGCCCGGTTAAACAAGGCCCCCATTGTTTTCGCCAGGGAACCAGGGCAAACAGCAAAAAGTCAGCTACTGGAACAAATCTGAAAATAAACCCCAACTCAACATCACCAGAGTTAAAGATCGGTACTATCAACGTAAGACGCCTGAATGGCAAAGAAATGGAGCTAGCTGAGGAATTAGATAAGTACCAGATCGACATAATAGGGGTGACTGAAACAAAAAAGACCAAAACTGGTGAGATCTTTCTGAGCAATAAATACAAAATATTATATTCAGGCAATGACAATCAAGGAAAAGAAGGAGTAGCCATAGTATTCAACACAAACTACGAGGCTAATCTTCTTGAATGGCAGTTGGTCTCAAGTAGAGTAATGTGGGCAAATATGAGAATGGGGAACTGGACAATGAGACTTATTTGTGCCTATGGTCCAACAGAAGGTTCTACTAAGGTAGAAGTGGAGGAATTTTTTGATGCTTTAGAGAAAGCAACTGACACAATGAAAAAGGAAAAGTTGATCCTTGTTGGGGATCTAAATAGCAGAGTAGGAAATGATTGTGAAACATACAAAAATATTTTGGGAAAATTTGGAGAAAAAACAAAGCTAATAATAATGGCAAATATCTGTTGGATTTCTGCTCAGGACTTGGACTGGTTATTACTAACACCATGTTCCAACATAAAAATGTGCACAAATTCACATGGAGAGAAGAGGCTAGGAATAAGAAAAGTCTCATTGACTATGTTATTGTTGATAGTGATGTTTTCTCCCTGGTGCAGGACACCAGAGTGTACAGAGGATTTGAAATTGGAAGTGATCACTATTTAGTCTTGAGCAGGATAAAATTGAATTTCATATTGAAAAGAATAACATGTAAGAAAGTTTTAAAGCGAATAAAAGTTGAGCAGCTCTCAGATGTGAACTGTAGGCTAAAATACATAAAGATTATTGAAGAAAAAATGAAAAGTTTGAGAACAGGAATCAAACCTTGGAGATTCAGTGGCAAACTCTGAAGAAAACATTGATTGATTCTGCCAGAGAAGCATGTGGTGAGGTTATCTGTAAGGATAAAAAAAAATCAGAACTCCCTGGTGGACACAGGAAGTTAAAGAGGCAGTGAAGGAAAAGAAGAAAGTATACCAAAAGTTCCTGTCAAATAAGTCACCTTGTGCTCTTAGAGAATATAGAGAGAAATGCAAGAATGCTAAACACTGTGTAAAACTAGCTAAACAAAAGTCATGGGAGGACTTTGGCAAGAATATAGAAAATAAATATCAAGAAGGTGGCAAAATATTCTGGAGGTTGTTGAAGAAGCTTAAGAATGGAGGAAAGAGTGCTGTAAAAGGAATTAGAGATGATAAAGGTGACATGAAAACAGGAGAAAAAGATATCCTTGAAGTATGGAGTAATTACTTTGAAAAACTGCTAAATGAAACAAGCAGTGATGACAGCACAGTGGTAAAAAACACTGACCAGGCATGCAGTCAGGAATACATATCCATACTAGAAGTAGAAAAAGCCATCAAGGGCTTGAAATGTGGAAAGGCAGCAGGAGTAGATGATATTCGACCAAAAATGCTGAAGTATGGTGGTATAAGAGTCTTACAACAAGCTGGATTCAGGCCAAATAGAGGCTGTCAAGATCAGATCTTCACTTTACGACAAATAGTCGAGAAAGCATGGGAATATAACAAAGATCTGTATTTAAGTTTTGTCGATTTGGAAAAGGCATATGACAAGGTGCCAAGAGAGAAGCTATTCAATACGCTGCAGTTATATGGTGTCAATGGGGCATTATATCAAGCAATACTTAGTCTTTATTTGAGTTGTGAGTCAGCAGTTAGAATTGAAGGAAGTTCAGGAAGATGGTTTAATGTTAAATCTGGTGTGAGACAAGGATGTACATTATCCCCTCTGTTATGCATTATCTATATGGATCACATTATGAAGGAATGTGGTATTAAACCTGATATCAAAATTGGAGATGTTAATGTCAGCTCTTTGCTTTATGCGGATGATGTTATACTTCTAAATAAATCCGCTACAAGTCTGCAAGATTCTCTGACTAAATTGAATAGCTGTTGTAATAGATATGGTATGAAGGTCAGCAATAAAAAGACAAAGACAATGAAAATAGGCAGAATCATTGAAAATATCAACTGTGTTGTGAATGGAGAACCTGTGGAACAAGTAAAACATTTCAGCTACTTAGGCACAATTTTTACTGAAGATGGTAAACTAAATATAGAAATAGACAACAGAATCAGCAAAGCTGGTATCGTGGGAAGTCAATTGAATAAATTCATATGGAATAAGAGAGAAATTAGTCGGAACACTAAATTAGCTGTATACAAGACTGTGTTCAAACCAATTTTAACTTATGGATCTGAGAGCTGGGTCAGAAGTAAAACACTTGACCAAAGACTAGAGACCGCAGATATGAGAGTCCTGAGAAAGATTAGAGGCGTGAACAGATGGCATCAATGGCAATATCATATTAAAAATGAGGATATTAGGAAAGAACTTGACATTGTCAGCATCCAGGAATGCATTAGCAGAGCTAATCTCAGATGGTTTGGTCACTTAAATAGAATGGGAGAGGAAAGATTAGCAAAACAAGTGTTCTCTGCCAGGTTGGCAGGAAAACGACCCCGAGGAAGACCAAGATATAGGTGGATTGATACGGTACAAAGTGCCTTAGATGATAGAAATATAAGATCTGATAATGTTGGAGTCTTGACAAGTAACAGACGGATTTGGAGGAAAATTGTAGATAGGAAGTTAGTAATGATGTAATTTTTTCATGTAGTACTGTCATATCCTGTACACCCCTTGAGGGTACATGGCAGGAATTTGATGATGATGATGATGATGATGAGTCTTACAGTGGCTGCACTGCATAGTTCAGAAAGCCTGGACAGAGGGACGAATTCCCGATGATTTGAGTAGAGCTCTCATAGTACCCATGTATAAAAAGGGAAATAAAACTGTATGTGAGAATTACAGAGGTATTTCCCTACTGAGTGTTCCTGGCAAGATCTATGCAAGTATACTTGAAAAACGGTTGAGAAGAATTGTGGAAGAAAAGCTTGATGAAGAACAAGCTGGATTCAGGCTAAATAGAGGCTGTCAGGATCAGATCTTCACTTTACGACAAATAGTCGAGAAAGCATGGGAATATAACAAAGGTCTGTATTTAAGTTTTGTCGATCTGGAAGAGGCATATGACAAGGTGCCAAGAGAGAAGCTATTCAATACGCTTCAGTTATATGGTGTCAATGGGGCATTATATCAAGCAATACTTAGTCTTTATTTGAGTTGTAAGTCAGCAGTTAGAATTGAAGGAAGTACAGGAAGATGGTTTAATGTTAAATCTGGTGTGAGACAAGGATGTACATTATCCCCTCTGTTATTCATTATCTATATGGATCACATTATGAAGGAAAGTGGTATTAAACATGATATTAAAATTGGAGATGTTAATGTCAGCTCTTTGCTTTATGCGGATGATGTTATACTTCTAAATAAATCTGCTACAAGTCTGCAAGATTCTCTGACTAAATTGAATAGCTGTTGTAATAGATATGGAATGAAGGTCAGCAATAAAAAGACAAAGACAATGAAAATAGGCAGAATCATTGAAAATGTCAACTGTGTTGTGAATGGAGAACCTGTGGAACAAGTAAAACATTTCAGCTATTTAGGCACGATTTTTACTGAAGATGGTAAATTAAATATAGAAATAGACAACAGAATCAGCAAAGCTGGTATGGTGGGAAGTCAATTGAATAAATTCATATGGAATAAGAGAGAAATCAGTCGGAACACTAAATTAGCTGTGTACAAGACAGTGTTCAAACCAGTTTTAACTTATGGATCTGAGAGCTGGGTAAGAAGTAAAACACTTGACCAAAGACTAGAGACTACAGATATGACAGTCCTGAGAAAGATTATAGGTGTGAACAGATGGCATCAATGGCAATATCATATTAAAAACGAGGATATTAAGAAAGAACTTGACATTGTCAGCATCCAGGAATGCGTTAGCAGATCTAATCTTAGGTAGTATGGTCACTTAAACAGAATGGGCGAGGAAAGATTAGCAAAACAAGTGTTCTCTGCCAGGTTGGCAGCAAAACGACCCAGAGGAAGAACAAGATATAGGTGGATTGATACGGTACAAAATGCTTTAGATGATAGAAATATAAGATCTGATAATGTTGGAGTGTTGACAAGTAACAGACTGATTTGGAGGAAAATTGTAGATAGGAAATTAATAATGATGTAATTTTTTTCATGTAGTACTATCATATCCTGTACACCCCTTGAGGGTACATGGCAGGAATTTGATGATGATGATGATGATGATGGTAAAATTTAATCAAAATGCTTATCTAAAATGATAACCATTTTGATAAGCATTTTATGCTAATTTGTATGTGTATGATAAGCATACACATACAAAGGAAACTGAGGTGTAGAAAACATACTTTCTTCCATTTAGTGAAATAACAGCAAACCATTGCTTGTATAATAAAATGGGAAGTTCTCCATCAACAGTGTACAAGCAAGTTATTGTTGGCATTTTGACAAACCCTATTTGTCAAACTTAATTTATTATGAATTTAATTTGTTCAACTGACAAAATTTATAAAAGAAGAATAAATTTTTTTTCACTCAGATACAAATTAAATTAAATTGCCAAGAAATTATATTCTTGCTTAATCCTTTCAAACAAGTGTAAACAACTTATATAGAGACTCATGACTAATCAACCTTTAGTATTCCATAATGCAAAACACACATCCTTTCCGACACACATAATGCTATTCTTCATGGGAAACTGGTCAGGTAGAGACTTGTCTCAGAGCCAGTGCTACTAACACAAAATGTATAGCTCCTTACAGTATATACAGTGTGGCTGTAATTTTAATAAAGGTAAAGACTAAATGCATACAATATATTTTTACATTTCTAGTCTTTTTATCATATAAATTATAGTTTGTTATTAATAGCAGGAGAAAATAAAACTATTCTCAAAATACTGGGGGGGGGGGTATGGTTATCGTCAATATTGCCCATAAATCTTGTATAAATCTATAAAAAGAAATGTCAGAATATTTTTTTGTGGGGGGGGGGGTGATATTGATGAATTACGATTAGACCATTCAGTTTTTTTGTTCACAAAATTCTTTACTGAAGATAATTACTTTCGTAAAACAATTACTTCCTCAAATAATTGCAAAGATCATCCTTTATTAAAATGTATGCTATTTCATATAAATTATGCCTTGTGTATTTATAATTCTATTTATAAATCATTCCTTGGAATGGTCACAGATACCTGGACTTGTACAGGACAGAAAACAAATCATGACATTTATAATAATGTATGTTATCTATAGTATTTACAGCTAAGTTCTTCCCCCTCCCCATTTCCTAGATTCATGCATTACAAATTGAAACAAGCAGTTATGAAATAAATCACATACTTGCTAGGCTCTCTGTGTAACAGGCAACTAATACTATCAATTATTAATATCACTGTTATCAATATTCTGATTTTTAGTTAGCAAAAATAGCTGAACAAAACAAAAGAAAATAATCTTGTGTACTTAGTTTCAGAATAAAGTGTTATTAACAATGTTCTTTCTTTCTTTGATTTTTCAAAACAATCACTGAATGAAAAAGAAAAATCTACATATTTTTATTATTATTTGATATTTTCTTGCCATACAAAGAAGAAAATCACTGAATGTTTGAAAAATACATTTACTGCTAGTGGGGTTCCATAAAGGTCAAAGCCAAATAACTAAGAGGAGACCTCCACACTGCCTCTAAGGAATGCAGAGAACTGACTGGACTTCTGACCTAATGCCCAACCCTCACCTTCATGTTGTGGTGCACACTGTTAGTTCATACCAACTGGGTGCTGAACAAACAAGGCTGTGCTGGCAACTAGGACTTAGATGACTAAATTGTACTCTATTGGCTCAAACCACAAATAACATGATGGTGCAACATGGTAAGATTTCATGATAGAAAAGCATCATGTCTGTTAATCATATTTTCTCTGGCTAGTTGTTTTATTTTGCAAGAAGAAATAGCTGAGGTTCCAAGAAGCACATACTGCTGTCTCCCTATAAGACTGGAAAAACGCATGTTCAACTGAAAAGCCTTATAAAAGCTCTTTGCATTCTACATGGAATTTGAACCCAGAGCTTTCCACCAATGGGCACTACTGATGATGAATAAGAGATAGAGAAAGTCGAGAGCCAATTGCACTTACATACTGAAAGGACAAAACACCACAGAGTAGAAGAATGGCTGACCAGAGAGGTCAAGATAGCAAACAACCTGCTGTATGTCATAAGCAGCTCTTAGGTCAATGCACTGAGCACAGATACAGTCCAACTGTACCCATCCCCACGGAAGGGAAAGCATATGTTATATAATGTTATAATAGTTTTGTAAAAGTAAATTTAAAGCTCATAAACTTAATAAACTGTATAAATCTATACCAATTATACAGAAAATTCGTGTTTGGATACCAGCACAAGAAGAGATCAGAGCCATGGAAGAACAAATCAGAGATCACTTGTAAATGTAATCTCATTACTGCTGAAATGGTCATCATTTCTACTACTGTGCTAAACAAACTATCAGTTTATGCGAATAGCTTAACTTTGTTCTATAAATTAAGGTGGGCTAGAATTACGTAACATTCATATTCTGCCTCTTGGTATGTCATACCAGTATTTTAGATCTGCGATACAGATGTAACCCAGTCATACAACACATTAGGATCCAAGACCACTGCTGTACAGTGAATCATTGCCCTCTATTTTCCTTTTTTTTTTTTTTCACTTGTAAATATGTAATGGCTTGATAACATTTTGAAGCTGTTCATGTATGTGTATAAATAACAGCATTTATTTAAGTCAGTCAGCAAATAAAAAAAGTTAGAAATGTTAAATACACAAATTTAAGTCATCTTTTCTTCTCTTTGTATATTTCTTTATAATAAAAACATGATTAAAATATGCCTTTTCACTAAATTTAATAATCTTAATTTTGATATCTAGTGTAATTGGCTTACAAGTTAACTTCTATTTGATGGAAACAACAGTACCCTTACTTTGATTTTTATCTGCCATTAACAATAAAATAAAATAACAGTTAAAGCAGTTTGCAATTCACAGAGAAACACTGAAACAGGAAGAGATGCAGTGAGCAATGTCATAAACAAACTTAGTCCATGAACACATATATATATTGGTTAATTCTTGGTGGCATCATATAAATGAGCACTGGCCATTAGTGAAAATTATATGAGTGAATCATCATAAGGAAAGGCCTCATGTATTTGCATTTTCCCCTTCTTTATTTCACAACTATATTCAGTGGTCTATCAACATAAATTGGTGTTCACTGCTGACATATCAACAAGTAATTAACTCATTAAACCATGCCACCTCAGAGTAAAATCCATACTTGGTGCTGGGAACTCTATTGTGTTAATGTTAGCTTATGTAATAACATCAGTGTAACAAAACAATATATCTAATTACTGTGATGCTTTTCATTAAGCCCATATTAATTATGGATTGAATTAAAATTTTAAGATTGCAATACTGATCTTGCTTTAATATTCCTCCTAAAAGAAGTTATATTCTCTTTTTCCTCCATTCGAACAGCTGTACACATAATGACATCTATTAACATTATTTTCACCCTTCAGGGATACAAACATATCCCTGAAGATGCCGATAGCAAAAATCAGTGAAACTAGTCGGATAATAAATATTACTCACTTGACTAACATTCCTAAAATGTGTTATAGAAAATAAGCAGATATTATAACATTGACTACTTTAATATTTACATGAGTTCACACTTAATTTTCCTGCACTGACTTTTTTTTCTATTGTAAGAGAACACAAAAGTGTTGTGTTCTCTTTGCAAGCTATGGGCTGTTCCTACTTAGAACATCTTAACATTTGTAAAAATGCACATTATACCTCAGAAAGAATAATGCAAGAGTTGATTGATATTTTAGCATCAGAAATTAGATCTGAAATACTGAAAAATATACATTCTGCAGATTATTTCAGTGTTTTATGTGATGAAACTACAGACATCTCAGTTTTAAAACTGCTGATTGGGTACATTAAATATGTTTATCAACTTAGAAAAGAGGTCAGGGTTAGTTTTGTATCAACTTGCAATATCATTGATGGCAAAGCTAAGACTATAACTAACAAAGTAATTGAAGCCCTTGACAGTCTAAGCTTAAAAATTTGTAATCTGGTGGACCTAGGATCTGATGGAGCAGCTGTCATGATTGGAAAGCAAAAGGAAGTTGCAAAACTGCTCAAAGATAAAACAGATGGACTCATGGCCAACTGTCATTGTGTAAACCACCAACTGGCATTTGCTAGTGCCCAAGCAGCTGCTGAAGTGCCTTATTTAGTCATGTTTAATGATATCTTAAGGCAATTGTTTTTCTTCTTCCAAAATTCCTCAGTCAGGATGGCTGGTTTAACCCAAATGCAAAATATACTGAACAATCCTCAGATTAAACTTAAAATGGCTAGTGACACTAGATGAATATCTCATAATTCTGCAATACAGTCTCTAACAGAATGCATGGTGAGTGTTATAGCTGCATTGGAAAGAGAGGCCACCGAATGAAATGATATCACAGCTGAAGGTTTAAGTAAATATATCAGAACATACAATTTTGTAGCTTCACTAATGATGCTTTCAGATGTGTTACTGCATTTATCTAACTTGTCTAGATCATGGCAAAGGCAAGATGTTGACTTAACTAACTAGAGTCAGAAAACTATCCATCATGGAAATGAAAGACACTCCTGGCAGTCATTTTCAAAATCTCCATCAGCATCTTTCAGGTGATTGGTCAGACCTTCACATTGATTACTCAGATTCTAATGTTATTATGTTTAAGACTACAATATATAATAAATACATGGGCACAGTTATTAAAAACTTAGAAACAAGATTTCCAGATATGCCAATCATTTCCTGCTTTTCAAGACTTTTCAATGCAGAAAGTCATGATCAACGTAAGGCTTCTGAGATTCTTTTTGATTATTATTCTAGAAATGGAAGTCCTGAAAGTACTAAACCAGAATGGGCAGTTGCATCAAAAATGATTAATGGACACTCATACAAAAATCTAGATCTAAGACAAATACTGCAGAAATCAGCAACAACATCTGAGCTCAAAGATGTCTTTTCCAAATTTAGCAAAACTAGCTGCTGTTGAACTGGCCATACCTATGAGCACAGCTGAATGTGAAAGGGGTTTCTCTGCATTAAAAATGATAAAAACCTGTATGAGGAATCACATCAGTCAGAACACTCTAAATAATCTGATGCTGATTTCACTGGAGGGACCAGATCCAACAGATTTTAATTGCAAAAAAGCTGCTGACAACTGGGCTTCTAAGAAGAGAAGAATTAATGTATAGAATTTTAAGCTGTGAGCATTACAAGTTTTTTCATTACTTAATGAGAAAATAAGAAAAACCCTAGTCTTCTTTGTTATAATTACTATATAAAATATTATCCTTGTTTGAAGTAATTTCTAATAAAATTACTATTTTAATTTGTTATGAAAAAAAGAGTCTTTCTTAACTCATTCAAAATTTCTGTATGTCTGGCTAATGCTTCATTCCACCCAGCTGATAAATATTTCTGGGGAGAACACTGTATAGGCATTTCAAAAGAATGTGTAGGATATATTTTGCATGAAGAATTGCAAATGAAAAAGCTTGCGCAAGATGGGCACCACGGTTGCTCACAGCAAATCAAAAACACACTCGCATGAAAATCTCTGAACAGTGCTTGGAGCGTTTTAACAAGAATAAAACTGACTTTGTGCATCGATTTATTACTATGGAGGAGACTTGGATTCACTATTACACACCAGAATCCAAACAACAGTCACAGTCAAAAGAGTGGACAGAAGCCGTTTATTCAGTGCCAAAGAAGACAAAGTCTGTTCCATTATCAGAAAAGGTCATGGCATCAGTGTTTTGGGATGCTAAAGGCATTTTGTTTATTATCTAGAAAAGGGTAAAACAATAACTGGATAATATTATTGCGATCTTTTAACCAGACTAGACGAAAAAATTCATGAGAAAACACCTGGTTTGTAGAAGAAAAAAATTATCTTTCATTAGGACAACGCACCTGCCCACAAAGGTGTTTTGGCGATAGGAAAATTAAGGGATCTGCACTATGAATTGTTGGAACATCTACTCCTATTCCCCATGTTTGGTTCCCTCTGCCATCCATCTCTTCTCAAAACCAAAACTCTTCCTCGCTAGTCAGCATTTTTCTTCGAATCAAGAGGTGATTGCAGCTGTAGAGGGGTATTTTGCAGATCCTACTGAGAACCATTACAGGGACAGGATAATGGTGTTGGAGCATCGGTGGAATAAATGTATTAGTCTTAAGGGAGATTATGCTGAAAAATAAAAATAATTTTGAAATTATAAATTCATTTTTTCATTGTTAGGCCAAGAACTTTTCAGACCACCCTCGTAGAAACCTTAAAGACAATATTGCCAGAGTTTGGAATCACACACAGCATTGTATCTAGGCTCTGGGCAGCATTTCAAACCAGATTTTTGGTTATAACAGCAAAACATAATTGACAAACAACAGCAAGTCAGCTCCATTCAATCTCGACAAGCTATGGCAAGACATCTGTGTCAAGTAAGCCTATACACCCGAAGGTTTGTAGTCGGCATCCCTTTATCCAGCTTATTGTAGGGCATGTTTTCAGTGGTATTGTATTCATAAAAATTGGACAAGACACTAATGGGCTAATGTACTCTTTACAGATGAGAGTTGTTTTAATCTTTCATTCAATTCTAGACGACAATTGATTGACATAAAAGTGGTATGCTTACAATCACTAATAACTAGTATTTTTCCAGAAATAACAAATGTATACTACAATATTAATTATTGTAGTATACGTTGAAAAACTTTAATACTTTCCTATATTTCAGCAATGTTACATTGTCATCATCAGGGAGTATACGTTGAAAAACTTTAATACTTTCCTATATTTCGGCAATGTTACATTGCCATCATTAGGGATCACAAAAACAATCATACGTGCACACAGGCACTAACACTGGACTGAAGAAAGTCAACTAAAGTCAGGCCTGGAGTTCTAAATGGAATCCCCTAATGGTCTGAATTGAGTAGTCTTGGCCATTGGGCTGAAGGTCTTAGAACATGTATGCTTCCCAAATTTGGGGCAGTCTCACGCATTCAAATTTGTTGAGGTCGGAAAACTTTTTCAGAGCTGAAGCAGATTCGAGAAATAGCATTTCAATATTTGTCTGCTGTGGTGTAATAGAGTGACCTTCTTCCAGCATACTCTGTGGTGAGTGTCCAAAGCAGGGTCAGTAAGTCCTGTGTGTCGAGTCTTGAGTTCTGGTTGTAGTCCTTGTGTTTGGAAATTCTGATATATTAGCTGTTCTACCTGTTTGGCCATAATAGGACAGTTTGCAACTGCAAGGGACCTGGTAGGTCTAGGGAATGTGGCTGGTCTTTGATGGAGCAGATAAGAGATGCCAATTTCATATGTGGTCTGTAACTGGTTGTAAGATTGTATTTTCTTAGGATTTTTGTCCATTTTTTTGGATGTGCCCTGGATATATGAAATGGTGATAGATCTTGAGTAATCTCTGCTCTGAAGGTGGAAGGGTTGCAGTTACGGCGTTGTAATATTTTTGGGGGTTTCCAGCCATGGCTAAGAAAGTGCTGAGGATATGGTCAAGTTCAGTAATTAGTGCACTGTTATCAGAATTGATTAATTTTGTTCTGTTATATAAGGTTTTTATAATCCCATATTGTTGAGGGGGAAGGAGTGGGTGCTGGTGAATGTATCTGCCTGCATGTGTAGGTTTTCTGTAGACAGAGAATACTAGGGATCCATCAGGCTGGGATGTAATCAGTGTCTAGGAATGGGAGACTGTTGTTGTTTTCTTTTTCTAAGATAAACTGGATCCTGGGATGTTTAGATGTGTTAAGAAACTGTTAAGCATATTCAGGCCATGTGGCCAAATGGAGAACACATCATATTTATGTATCGTAGCCAGACAGTGGGTTTATGTGGGACAGAGTTTAAGGCTTTTTCTTCAAAGGTCTCCATGAAGAAGTTGGCTGGGGGGGGCATGGTTGTTCCCCTCCATCTGTTTATAGAATGTTTCTTACCAAACAAACTATCCTGAATTCACGATGAACTGAAACAGCACTGAGATATTAGGAGGAAATATGATATACGGCTTGAATGAGGTCTAAGGTATCTTTGAGTGGGTAATTAGTGAAGACATCAAAGCTGACCATTATATCTGTGTGTTGGAGTGTGAGAGTTTCTATAGTGGCTTTAAAGTGGGCTATGTTATTTTTTGTATGAAGGTGTGTTGCCAGTATATTGTGCGAGCACTTTGGAAATGTCTGGCCAATTTGTAGGTGGGTGAATCAATGCCATCCACAATGGGACATAATGGCACATTTTGTTTATGGATTTTTGATAGTCCTTAAATCGGGTGGTGGGGTTCTAAAATTTGTTTGTGACTTCCACAGGCCAAGAGGTAACCTTTTAAGGAGCCAATGAAGTGTTCTGATTTGTGTGCTGGTGGGATCATATGGAGTTAGGTAGAACGATCTAGAAGTTAGTAGGCAAGCTTATTTGTGTAATCTAAATGGTTTAAAATCACAGTGGCATTTCCCTTATCCACTTTGGTAATTACTATTTTGTTGTTTTTGATTTCTTGCAGGGCTTAATAATTTTCTTGATAATTTGCTTTTTGGTGGTTTAGCAAGAGTGAGCACATTGCCTACATCCAGTCTGATGTTATTACAATATGGTTGGGAATGCTGTGGACATCTTGTTCTACTTGAATCATTATTTCTTCTACTGGAATTTTTTTTAGGTGCTAGTGCGTAGTTATGGCCAGGTGCGAGTGCACTAATTACTTCAGGGTGGAGGAAGATAAGTTTAATAATGTGTTTGGAGGTAGCTGACGCTTGGAAGCTGAGATTTTTTGTAGTTTTCATATTTCTTGATGTGTCAACATCGTATTTATTCTTTGAAATTCTTTGCATTCGAGATTTCGGAAAGGACTGTCCAAAAATGTCGACATCCACGATTGCAGCAAGCTCTTCTAATGCATAGACAGCTTCATTAGTGTTGGCCAGGAGAAGGCGAGTGGTGTCAATCTGTTCCCATAAAAAAAGTGAAGCTAGTACTTACTATCGCAAGAGTGTTCTTGAAAGGGATAGACATGACAGTGCTGGGGTCATGGTGTGGGGAGACATTATGCTTAATGGATGCACCGGGCTACAAGTGGTAGAAAAAGGGACTATGACTGATATTACAATGCAGTTCTTCAACATCACGTTTGATTGTTCCATGGTGCTATAGAAGAAAAATTCAATTTTATGGATGACAATGCCACAACCACATCATACACCAAAAGGGTAGAGATACTTCTTGAGACTGAAGATATTAATTGAATCAAGTGGCCAGCAGGCACCCCCGATCTCAACCCCCATAGAACACATTTGGGGTGTAATAGGAAGACACACCGCTCAAAATTCCTATCCAGAAAACAAACGCCTTTCCTTGCTCTGAAGGAGGAGTGGGCCAGTTTGCCCCAAGAACTCCTGAATCACTTGGTACTAAGCATGATACAATGTTGTAAGAGCTGCACAGTTTGGGGTGGACATATTCCATAGTAAAATGTCTCTCTGAATAGTTTTCTTTAAGCACTATACATTAATTCCTTAATTATGTCCTTAAAAATTTGTAACTTTTTGCCAAAAAAAAAAAAGTACTCCAATTTAGTTTGTATGAAATTTGACTCATTTTATATGTGATATAATTTATTAGTATGCTGGCAATAAATTTATGTTCACATTTGGCTGTAGTCGTGAACTTTTTTCATATACAGGTTAAAATGTAGTTCGTCCTTACCTTTGGACACCAGTGTACTATAGCTTTACAAATAAAGCTTTCATCGATGGGAACCACATAAAAATATGAAATTCCTTTGCCTTGGGTCTATCCTAATTTACACTCATGCGTAGACCATGTAGGCATTCAGAACCGAAATTCTACAGAATAGGTTGGTTACTCCTCATTCCTGGAGGTATCCTATGTCTGTAGAGGTATGTTCACGGGGCCGGTTTGCCTGCTTGCAGGAGGAAAATCACCTGATACACTGGGGAGAAAAACGCTGCAGTCCATGTCCAAGACTGACTAACTTGGCTACGTCTGAAAAAGATCCTTAGCTCCTCACGTCAGTGACAGGAATCGAACACAGGACACTCCTTTCCCAGGCGTATGGTTGTGAAGTGCATAGCCACTCGGCTAAGAATGTGGACTTGCCCTGGGTATGACTATTAATTACCAGAAACCTGAACTGGCTTGAAACATTCCATGTTTTTGGTTTCTGTAGAAGACAATGGATTATTTAATCTTAACCCATCTATAGCTCAAATATACTATATGTTTATCTTCCATGAGCATATTTCACCTAAAATACATTAAAGTAATTAATCCTTCATTTTTGAAATTATGGATTCTACAACCGTGTTAAAATAACTCTTTATTATCCCGACATTTCGATCTTCATATCAAGATCATCATCTGGAGCATACATAAATATACAAGACAAGCTGCATTACATTTCAAACCATAAGCTAGAGAAACAATGATTTGATCACATGCTACTCACTGGCATGACCTCTGGTGAAAAAAAATAAAGTAATAAAATTAATGTTTAAAAAAATAAAATAAAAGTAATAATTACATCAAGCTAGATTATGATTACAAGAATAAACATTCTTGCTAACAGATGGTTTTCCTTCCAGTAACAGTGATGTCCTATTTCTATTATTAAAATTGTTATTTTTGATTTAAAAAAAAAATAATAATAATAAATTACAACACGAATAAACATTCTTTCTTATAGATTTTTTCTTTAACAGTGATGTCCTATTTTTTAGTATTAAAGTTGTTATTTTAGATTTAGGATCCTGGATTTTCTACAGTCCTGTTTATAGTTGTTCTTAGAAAGGAAGGATTCGTGGGATGAATATATGCCTTCCATATGTATAGGATTTTTAGACCATCATTATTGTTTAGATTGGGGTAGTTGATAACGATCTCACAAGCTTCCTTAAATTTGCGTTCATACCAGTGTTTTTCCAGTCAATTCTATATAAGGTGTTCACAGGGCATGATCAGAAAGGCCAGCTTCACCATAATTATTATATTTGATGTGTCGTTTATGTTCTTTTTGTCTGATCGGAATTGTGCATCCTGTTTCTCCTATGTATGGTATGTTACAGGTGCAGTAAATACGGTATACTCCAGGGTGGGCCAGCAGAGGGAGTGGGTCCTTGGATGAGTTGAGTAAGCTTTCTAATTTTGCAGGAGGTTTAAAGGTGGCGTTGAGGTTGTATTTCTGTAGTACTCTATTTTGTCTGATGTCCCTTTAATGTAGGGAATGGTTATAGTTTTACTGTAGTCTAGTTTGTCTTTGTTTTTTATTGAGGTTTTGGAGAATTTTGTTTTGGCTGTATCCATTTTTTTGAAAAATATTGGTGATCATTTAAATTCGTTTTTCAGTGCCTGTTCATTGGAGCAAGTTTTGTTGGGTGGTGGTAGGAGTTTATGTGTATATATTGGCCAGTATGTGTCGGTTTCTGGTAAACAGTGAAGGAAAGATTGCCCGAGGGAAGACGTGTGACAAGTGTATCTAAAAACGGCAGTGTGTTATGTTTTTCAATCTCAATTGTGAACTGTATACGTTTGTGTTGCTTGTTTAGGTGGCTAAGGAATGTGTCTAGTGTCTATCAGCCATGAGACCAGATCGCAAAAACATTGTCAACGTATCTAAGCCAGACTTTGGGTTTTAAAGGGGAGGAACCTAAAGCAAGTTGTTCAAAATGTTCCATATAAAAGTCAGCAATCGGTGGTGGGGGGGGGGGGGGGGGGGGGGATAATGGCGAGCCCATGGCTGTGCCTTCTTTTTGTAGGTAGAAAGCGTTTTGCCATACAAAATAACCAGAACGTAATACATGCGCAAGAGCACCGTGATATCTGGAGGAAACTTGTTCTGTAAAAGAAGAATTGTGTCTTTGATTGAGACATTCGTAAAGAGGACAGAAACGTCAAAACTGACTAATAGATCATCTTTTTCTAATGTAATGTCTTTGATGATGTTTATGAAGTGTTGTGTGTTTTTGATATAGGAGGGGGAATGACCTACCAACTCCTTGAGTGTTGCCGTTAATTTTTTGGCTAAGTAATAAGTCGGGCTATCAATCCCTTCGACTTTCTTTGTGAATTTTCGGTAGCCTGTAAATTCTCAGGGAACGATCGTAGTGTGGAAATAATTTTTTGACCGTATCTTTGGGCCATGTGGTAATTGACTTAAGTAGATTCTCCGTTTTCTTTTTTATTCTATTAGTTGGGTTATAGTTGTCCAAGACCAGCAGGTTCATTTTTTCCACATACGTGGTTCGGTTTAAGATAACGGTGGCATTTCCTTTATCTGCCCTGGTTATTAAGATGTTCGGATTTAACTTTAGTGATTTTATCACTGTTAATTCTTGTTTAGTTAGATTGCTTGTTATTGTTTTGTTATGATTTAAAATGTTGGCAGTTTCTAAACGTATTTTTTCTGCTAAGTTATTTGGGATGAGTCTTAGGCCTCTTTCAATATTACAAATAAATTCAAGTTTGTTTATCGATTTGGGTGCTATGGCATAATTTAAACCTTTGTTAAGTATCGAGATTTCATCTTTGTTCAAAGCATGGTTGGATAGGTTAACTATATTACTGTTACCTGTAGGTGATTGGTGGCTCCTGTTGTTTCTTGCTTCTGGTTGGTTGTTATTGTTCATTGTGGAGAAATTTGAATATGGCGGCTGGTTCTTTCGATCTTTTAGTCTTTGGAATTTGGAAATTAGATTTTCTTATTGTTTTGTTATGATTTAAAATGTTGGCAGTTTCTAAACGTATTTTTTCTGCTAAGTTATTTGGGATGAGTCTTAGGCCTCTTTCAATATTACAAATAAATTCAAGTTTGTTTATCGATTTGGGTGCTATGGCATAATTTAAACCTTTGTTAAGTATCGAGATTTCATCTTTGTTCAAAGCATGGTTGGATAGGTTAACTATATTACTGTTGCCTGTAGGTGATTGGTGGCTCCTGTTGTTTCTTGCTTCTGGTTGGTTGTTATTGTTCATTGTGGAGAAATTTGAATATGGCGGCTGGTTCTTTCGATCTTTTAGTCTTTGGAATTTGGAAATTAGATTTTCTTTCTTCGTTTGGAGCATGTGGTTCGCCGTGTTGTCAGTAATCTTCTCCAGGATTATCCAGATAGCTGTGTTTACATAGCTTGAAAGTTCCATTTTTTCCTTTTGTAGCTGGTTTTGTGTAGCGGCTAAGTTCTTTCTGTAAGCTTGGATTTGTTATTCATGTAATCATAAATTAAAACTAGCTTGATGTAATTATTTATTTATTTATTATTTTTTTTTCACTAGAGGTCATGCCAGTGAGTAGCATGTGATCAAATCATTGTTTCTCTAGCTTACGGTTTGAAATGTAACGCAGCTTGTCTTGTATATTTATGTATGCTCCAGATGATGATCTTGATATGAAGATCGAAATGTCGGGATAATAAAAAGAGTTATTTTAACATGGCTGTAGAATCCATAATTTCAAAAATGAATGCTGATCACTGTGTAATACTAAAAGAAAGGATTAAAGTTATCAAATTTCTTGTGTCAAATATAGCTTGGCTGATTGGAATTACAGCCAAATGTGAACATAAATTTATTGCCAGCATACTAATAAATTATATTGCACATAAAATGTGTTAAATTTAATACAAACTAAATTCCAGTCTGTTTTTGGCAAAAGTTACAAATTATCTAAGAACATAATTAAGGAATTAATGTATAGTGCTTACAGAAAACTATGCAGAGAGACATTTCACTATGGAATATGTCCACCCCAAACTGTGATTAAAGCTCTTACAACATCTCGGCCTGGTTGGCTGAGTGATTAGAGTATCCACTCTCCAGCCAAAAGGCTGCGGGTTCAAATCCAGCTGTGGGCACGGATGTTTGTGATTGTCCGTGAAAATACTAGTGGTGGTAGTGGCGTTGGTGTAGTTGTGGTTGGTGGAGACAGAGATGTAGAGTAGGTGTCCTCCCTCAATGAGTCTCTGGACTCCGTGGAGGTGTCATGTAATAATAATAACAACAACATTGTACCTTGCTTAGCACCAAGTGATTCAGGTGGTCTTGAGACAAACTGGCTCACTCCTCCTTCAGTGCAAGCATAAGGCCTTGTTTTTTGGACGGGAATTTTGAGCAGCAGTGCTTTTCCCTCTGATATGGTCAATCTGTTTTGTGCCCATCTGCCTAAGATAAGTAAATTTGCATTCCATTATTCAAGTTTCATCTTATAAAAAGGTCATTTGCATTTTAGATAGGATTTAAACCAGGTCTTTCCAACAGAAATGGAAGCATCACAGTGTCCCTTCTTGTGACTGCAAAACTCAGTGTAAGAAAACTGTTCTTGAAACAGATTTCCAAATATTAACATTTTTAAACAAAATTTTTTGTAAGAATTACTGCAAAAACATGAAAATTTTCTATAAATTGTAACTGAAATATCAGGTATATATAAGTCCAGTTTGCAAAATGTTAACTAATAAAAATGGAAACCAAAAACTTAGGAATACATACTGGAGTCTTAACTTTTGGCCTGTCCTTTCTCTTCATGAAGTGTCCCATTCTTATACATTTTATATCCTCAACTTTTCCTACAAAAATAAGCCATGATAAATTATTTCTTTGACCCTGCATTCCATAAAAATCTACACACAAATAAAAGATATAATTTCTATACCTACAATTTATATCAATTATGTTTCCATAATTTCTGGCATATTTGTCATAAGATTGACATCAAATAGTCTCATTTGACCCAAATTATGATGTTATCAGCATTTCAGGCAAGTATCAATACCTGCTCTGACTACCTTTTCGCATTTCAGGTTTTCAAAGCCTTTCCCATCTTTAGTAGTGAAATAAACTTATGATTGCATTTCTCCTCAAGAATTTTACTACTGTTTTACTGTCATCCCATTAAATTAAATTGTTAGATTATGTTTGTCTGATTTCAATAAACATAATAGTACAGATTCACACTGGAAGGAGATAAAACAACTTGTTCTAAATTCTCATATTTAGGTCAAAAAAGAATGAGACAAATTCTCATAATTTTTGTAACCATATTGAACAGGCATGTCACTAAGTGTGCAATATGTGCTTTTCCATTTCCCCTTCACATAACTTTCTATGAAAGCTATATGAAGGGGAAAGCATATTTTACTATTTGATTGTTGAGAGAATTTGTATGCAGTGACTTTCAAATAGCAAATGTAGTTATAATAGTGATTACAAGCCATTGTTTCTTTAATTATACATCTTGGGGAATTTTATTTTTAATGTCTTGATAAAGTTTGGAAATTAGTTAATGACTTAAGTATATTTGTTTGGTACCCTTTCTTGCTAAAAGGTTTTATCAAAAAAAATTGTGATGGTGATAACAGTTGTTCTTGGTGTATTTGATGATTATGCTATACTCATAATATTGCATTAATATAGATATCCTCACTAAGGTCATAGGTGTTAAGTGCCTGTTAGAACCACTGATGATGATGAATATCTTTTAGCATAGCATAGTACCTATGAGTTTTAGTCAGGCCTTGTTATGGTTAATTTGTCATAGCAGGGCGTTTGCTACAGTGAATTGAAAAGACTACATAATACAGTTTGTGTGGCATTACTTTTATCCTCTTCTAAAGAATGCAGAATCTGTGAATTACTGGATTAGGAAAAGAAACACAGAGAAGTAGCAACAAATTTACTAGTAGCAGTTAGTATTGATTATAAGATGGATTTTGCAAAAAAAGCACACTTTACAAACTGAACATACTTCTGCATAGGTGGCCACTTTCCAAATCAAGAATGCTCCAGTTTCTAAAATCTTGTGCTATGTCTAGATGCAGTTCATGAACCACCTAGACTTTTCAAGATGCATTAAGAAACTGCATCACACCCAGCAACCTATTTTGTTTCAAAAAATTAGCCAATATAGATGCAGCTTCTTGGTATCTTAATCTTTAGCTAGATGAAGCATACTATGATTCCCAATTCCAATGCACTACAACCACTGAACTATTGAAAAACTTGACAGGTATGCATATCAATACAGGTTGCACTCATTTTCCAAAACAAAAAATAGAAAACCCTTCATGGAAGGGTTTTCTATTTTTTGTTTTGTATATTTGTTTTATATCTTCTGGTGCATTTACTTTATTGTGAATGAACAACACATTCAAGTACAAAATAAATCTTGCAGAGGTGTGTTTTACAGTGCATATAAAATGAATGCGAGTTGGATTTAATACTGCTTAGTTTAGCCATAAATATTATTACAACTTGATTAGCAGCACATAAACCTTTAATCTATCAGTAAATCATTTACAACTTTCAGCACATACAAACCATATGAATAATGTGCATATAGCAGCACTCAATGTTCAAAATGACTCCTTTTTACGTCACAAATGCCTGAAGCCTGAGGCTGCATATCGACGGTGGCACGCACGCACACACACACACACACAACATCCAATGGAAATGCCAGTGCTCACTTCAAATCCACTTTCACACAGCAATGTTGGAGTGTTGTTTCTTGCAAGCTATTCTCTCAAGGATTCAAATCAGGACTTCAAATGGTGATATGTGATTGGGCACATTCATCTCCAACCACTGTTGTGCAGTCCACACCTTGTGTACAGGAGCTGAGTCCTGATGGAAGATCCACTGCCTACTGTGAAACAAGGTGTTGTTCAGAAGCCATACCACAGGTTCAGCACAGTCCTGATATACTTTGACAGAGATTTTGACTCCTTTCTCACAGAAATTCAACTTAGATGCCCCTGATACGTCATCTCCCACCAAACCATCACTGATACAGGGTGATGACCTCTTTGAATCCTGGGTGTAAGTGACCATTCAGGAGATATATCCAATCATTTGGGATTAAAGACTCCTCAATGATGAACATTTTCATTTGTGAAGGGGATATCTATGTTTGTATACTATTGGAGCAGTGCCTTTGATTTTTTATTCTCTGCCACATAAGTTGAGGCGTGTGGAAGCAGAGACATCGTGAGGAATTTTTGCGCCTATGGCCAGGAAAGAAAATTACGCCATTCTAAAAAAAAAAAAAAAAAAAAAAACTTCAAAAATCTCGATTTTTGTGCCTATGTAAAATTAGTGCCTATGGTCGGAGCCATATTGGCCATAGTTTCACTACGCCTCTGTGTGGAAGTGTCCAATATAATAATGATAGGCTCTCACCCCCAGTCATCAGTTAGTATACATGACATCGTTCTCTGCAAAACATTCATCTCTCGTGACATCACTTTCTGTGTTCTCACAGGATTATGGCAGAGGCATGCCTTCTAAGTCCTCACAAGCTGTTGCATCCTAACGCAGCATGATCTACCTGTTCCTTGGTAGTTAGATATGTCGCCTGTATTATTTTGACAATTAATAGTCTGATATACAAACATCCCATTGTTCTCAAGTGTATTAAGCATATTGAAATGCAGCCACCTGTTATTTTCAATGTTCTCATAATCTCCCCAATGCATGTTAACACATACATCTAGATAACTCTCTCTGTGTGCATGTGTGTGAGCGCGCACTGATAAAAAAGTGAATGTTGGCTGCACACAGTGCCACTAAGAACCGGGGCTCATGTAATTCTTGGGGAGGGGTTGCAGATCATTAAATGAAATTCTAGGTTACAATGCAATAATGGGACATGATCAAAAGTTAAAGGAAACTAGCAGTAGACAAAATCCTAGCAAGACAGAAACATCTGAATAAATAATACAGGTTGTCCCAGAAAATATATACACACATTGAATAATTATAAATACAATGTTTGTTATGATACATCTAAGTTTTATAATCCAAATTAAAGACAACATATGTAGAATCTTTTTAAGTTATTGCAAGTGTTAGAACTGATAACTATTCCTGTCCAGGCACTGCAGATAACACAGACCAATGGAAATGCAAACATCACGAATGATTTCGTTTGGTATTTGGGCACATTGTCTTTCAATGGCTGCATTCAATTCACTGATTGTTGCTGGTTTTGTGCCATAAACCTCATCTTTGATGTGTCCCCATAAAAAAGTCCAGTGGTGTGAGGTCTGGCAAACGTGGAGGAATTCAATGCTGCCTTTTCTGTGCAGCAGATTTTCATCAAGATAGGCTCTCATATCACAATGGAGGTGCTCCATCTTGTTGGAAATAAAACTCCTCCTCATCCCCAAACTTCTCTCGAATGTGTGGCACAACAGATTCCTGCAGCAAGTTTAAATAAATGGCACCAGTGACAGTGTTGTCCAAATAAATAAATAAATAAATAAAATAAAAAGTCCAATTAAGCACAACACTGACAATCCACACTAAACTGTAACCCACTGTTAGGTCACATGGTGTTCCACTGTAACATTCAAATTCTCAGTTGTCAGTAACTACAATTTTGGCAATTAACTGAGCCATTTGACTTAAATGTAGATTCATCATTCCAAACAATCTGAAAACAAGTCCTCTGCACATTTTGCCAGGTGCCACTCACAAAGTTCAACTCATTGGTCAGGATTATCTTCATTGAGGCCGTGGACTAATGTTAGAATAAAACTTTTCCAATGGGCAATGCTTCAAAATGCGATTCCTGTCTGGCAGGAATTTCAAAATTGAAATTCCCATCTCACGGGCCGCTTGCCAAACAGATTTTCTTAGAGATTGGTGGTAAGTTTCCAGAAGCTTATTTTCTCTTGCGGATGTCTGCGGTCTTTTGGAATACTGCTTCCGGACATCTTGAACAGTTCCATCTGCTTCAAACTTACCTCTAATTTAAGTAATAGTGAGTTGCATTGGTGGATCTCTTTGAAAGTCCCTTCTAAACTATCTTTGCACTTCACTTACGTTCTTGCACAACCTCCAGTAGAACTTTGGGATAAATTTCCTTTCCTGAAAGCCTAATCTCATTTCAGCCATTATTTTAAATCAGTTACAAAATTTAGTTTTTACATTTTTTTGGGACACCCTGTATTTAAAAATTACTTCTGAGGACTCTACATAGGTCTATATGGAAATAAATATTCAATTCAGTTAACTGTCCATCCTATGTTATTTATAATGTTTAAAATCTTTGTGCAATTCATATTGCTGATTGAAACATTCATTTGTACGTCTGGTCAGCTGAGTGGAGAGCATATTTAATTTCCAACCTGCAGGTAAGGTTGTCTCAAAATCCTATTGCATGATGGATGTTCATAAAGGTCTAAGTTGGAGGTGGTTTTTAATGTGCAGGATGAGAAAACTATCATGCATATTATGAGAAGGTTGAAGTGGTTCAAAAAAATTGCCATGTCTAGTCTCTAGTACAATTTCCAAACTTTTGGCCCAGCCATGGTATTAATTCTGTATGGGTTTACCTTTCTGCTGGAAAGCTGTCATAAAAAAAAAAAAAAAAAAACTTATTTACCTACAATCAATAAAAGAAGAATCTTAATGAGTTAAAAGTTAGCTTCATTTTTCATAACAAATGTTTTCATTATGAAGTCTGATTTTTTATTAAAAAAAAAAAATCAGACAACTTCAAAATTAAAACATTTGTTATGAAAAATAAAGTTAACTTAGCTCATTAAGATTCTTCTTTATTGTAGTTGATGCCAAGCAAGGAGTCTTTGCTGGCTGAAAATTGTTAAAATTACTAAATATAATGCAGAACAATAAACTTATATTTCCTTGGCTAATAATAATATAGAGGGTGGTATTACAATGCAGAAAAAGAAAGATATCCCCAAAAAAAGATAGGGAAAAGGCTAATTGTAGGACTTTTCTCATGAGGTGAGGTTTTTATCTCTAACTGTATTTCAAAGATCTATCTAAACAGATAATAACAAGTCATCTGTAGCATTACCATGAATCTGATAGCCTGGCATCTTAGGTCCAGCTCCATAAAACTGCAGCTTCTTCAACTCATTATTAGTGGTATAATCAATTCCATCCTAAAAAAAGAGAAATATTCATGTATTTTCACAAATCAAGTAAGGCACATTAAATAATGAATGATATTAGTTTTTCCTTATTTTTTTGCTGCAATTAAAACAAATGTTTCTCTGCCAATCTTTCATGTAAACCCAAAAACTCTATATAATCCAACAGAGAATCAAACCCGTTTAAAAATAAATATATTGGATCTGTTAACTGTATCACTTTGCTACTTATACATTAGTATAAAAAATTATTCAAAAGCAAAGAAGCTTGATGTATACTGAAATATAATAAAGATTATTTCATTGCACAGTTCATTGATAAATATCAATGAATAGCTATCAATCTTCTTTGCATGTGTTTTCCTTTGTTCATTTTCTTGCACCCCGCATGTGACAAAATTTAATGATTTTGATTCATGTTAGATATTTAATACAATTAGAACACCACAGAAAAGAAATTTAAACACTGGTTTAATGCTACCATATTCACCTCAGTAACAGAGGTATCTTCAGGGAGAACACAAATTGAAACAAACACAAAAAGTAAAGTGAAACTTAGCATACTAAAGTGTACAGTACATGCATAACTGTGTAGAATTTATGGAGACAAACACTTGTGTTGGAGTAATTACTGTACTTACAATTAGGCAAATAACATCCATCATTTGGCTTCTATATCAAGGTCATCATCAGGAAAACATACTTATGCACAGGACAAAAGCTACATAACACTACACAAATGTAAGATAAATCTAAATGCTTTGTTAATTGCTTACACTAGCCTGACCTCTAATGGAAAAAAATAAATAAAATAAAAAATATATAAAAAATTAATTAATGAAGTTAAAATAATTTTTACATAATGATATACAGATGATTAAAAAAGTTGCAGTGGAACTACGTCAAATCAAACAGATCTCTAACGTCCTCTTATCTGAAGGTTTTCTTGTGTTGGGATACTGTCATCATGTTCTGCATGCTATACATAGTAGATGGATCCTCCAGATACTTGAAATTACTAATCCATTATTCTTGTTAAGATTAGGATGATATTTCATCATCTCTCAAGCTTTTTTCAAGTTTCCTTCAAACCAGGTTTTGGGACAGTGTAGGGACTTGGTGCCTTTCCAATGTCATGTTGTAGTTCTGCCATTATGTTCTGGATGCTATGTAGGTTGTAGATGGGTTCTCCAGACTTACTAATCAGAATTACGAATCCATTATTTTAGTTGAGATTAAGATGATGTCTCAGCATCTCACAAGCTTCCTTCAATTTTCTTTTAAACCAGGTTTGGGTGTGGTGTGGGGAATTAGTGTCTTTCCAGTTGATTCTGTGACATGTTTGAAGTGCATGGTCTAACAGTTTTCATTTTCAATCTTGCATATTGTCGAGATTGGAAACAATCTTCCTTTTCTACACGCTTGTGACAGGTCTTCTCTCAGGCTGCCTTTCCTTCATGGTCTACTGTAAACCTACACACACACAGGCCAATACATACACAAAAATTCATACCACTATCCAACACAAAACTAGGGGTCATCAGTATCCTCAAACAGATAGCCCTAACAATTTACTCCAATGTGCAGGTGCTGAAGAAGGAATTTGAAATTATTAGCCAAACATTCATAAAAAAATGGCAACAACAAACAAACAAAAAAGATTACAAGAATGCCATAACCATACAATACATTATGGGAACATCAGAAAAAAAATAGAACACTACACAAACACAATGATCATCTAAATATCCCTTCCCTACCTTGCCACCTTAGGGATTTACAAAATTCAGTGCACCTGCAACCTACACTAGATAAGGGAAACACAGGACACACCATTCCAACAAAAAAAAAAAAAGGAACGCCACATTAAATTCCTTCACTATAGTAAAACAGGCCTCTCAGAATTTATACTGTATATTACACTTAACAAGAAATTGTATTCTTGTTTTACTTTTCTTTTAGAGTTACATGGTGATCAGACAGGCCACTTCATAACATGTCATAAAATCAACTGGAAAGGCACCAACTCCTTACACCACACCAAAACCTGATTTGAAAGAAAATTGAATGAAATTTGTGAGATGCTGAAACATCATCCTAACATCAACAAGAATAATGAATTAGTAATTACAATAATTGGACTTATCTATAATCTATATAGCATCCAGAACATGGTAGAACCCCCGAACACAAGAAAACCTTAAGATAAGAGAATGTTCGAGATGTGTTTGATTTGATATAGTTCCACTGTAATTTTTTTTAATCATCTATATATCATTATACTTATGTATATAGAAAATTTATTTTATGTTAATTAATTACTTTTATATATTTTTTGTTTTTTTGTTTGTTTTCACGAGAGGTCAGGTTAGTGTTTAACAGAAGCATTTAGACTTGGCTTACTTTTGTGTAGTGACATGCATTTGTATGTTGTCCTGATGATGTCAGGACAACATACAAATATAGAGGTTGAAATGTTGAGTGTTAATTGCATAACTGTAAGTACTTCAACATAAGCGTTTGTCTCCATAAATTCTACACAACGAATAATGACCATTGTGTAACCTTGAAAGAAAGAATTGACATACTTATTTAAATTAGACTGTTTTTAGGAGTAGTTGCAATTCTAAAATAAATAACCTCATCTGAATTTGCCCCAACCCATTTGATTCTTCAAGTGGCTCCAAAACATGGTCCACTAGACTTGAACTTCCTGCAGTCATGATTATAGATATGTTTTCATGTTCTTCTAAGCTTCAATTTCTTCTAGATACATCTACAATTGTGACTACTTTTTTTTTTTTTTTTTTTTTTAATAATCTACAAGCTATCCTTAAAAAAAAAAATCTGAATTAAAATAAATATGGATATTAAATTTTTAAAATATGGGAAACAGTAACTTTTAGTAATAATGAATTACAATCTAAGCTTCATAATAGCATATAGAGAGGACATCATTCCTAGCTAGGACTACTGGAGTCTGTAAGTTTCATTTTACCTTGTACTGCTTGTGTGTTTATTAGAATTTATACTGTATATTATACTTAACAAGAAATTGTAGTCTTGTTTTACTTTTCTTTTAGAGTTACATGGTGATCAGTTCATTTTAAATCTTGATGTGAAGATCGAAACATCGGGATAATACAACAGTGTTAAAAAAACTTTTTTTATTATCACGATGTTTCGATCTTCACATCAAGATCATCATCTGGAGCATACATCAATATACAAGACAAGCTGAGTTACATTATTAACTGTAAGCTAAAGAAACAATGATCTGATCACATGTTATTCTACTGGCATGACCTCTAGTGGGGGAATTTTTTTTTTTTTTTTTTTTTTTTTTTTTTTTTTTTTTTTTTTTTTTTTTACATCAAGCTAAATTCTATTTATGATGACAGGAATAAACATTCTTTCAGATCGTTTTCTTTCAGAAACAATGATGTCCTATTTTTAGTATTACAATTCTTATTTTTGCTTTTAAGATACTGGATTTTCTACAGTTTATAGTTGTTCTTAGTGAGGAACATTCCGTGGGTCGAATATATACATTCCATACGTTTGGGATTTTTAGACTATCATTATTGTTCAGATTGGGGTGGTTGATAATAATCTCACATGCTTCCTTAACTTTCCGTTCATACCATATTTTAGTGCGATGTAGACAGCTAGTGCTTTTCCAGTCAACTTTGTGTAAGAAATTCGGGGCATGATCAGAAAGGCCAGCTTCCCCATAATTCTGAAATTTAAGAAAATCTAGTATCTTAAAAGCAAAAATAAGAATTGTAATACTAAAAATAGGACATCATTGTTTCTGAAAGAATGTTTATTCTTGTCACCGTAAATAAAATTTAGCTTGATGTAAAAAAAAAAATTTATTTTTTCACTAGAGGTCATGCCAGTAGAATAACATGATCAAATCATTGTTTCTTTAACTTACAGTTAATAATGTAACTCAGCTTGTCTTGTATATTGATGTGTGCTCCAGATGATGATCTTGATGTGAAGATCGAAATGTTGGATAATAAAAAAGTTTTTTTAACATGGTTGTAAATTCCATAAATTTTTAAAATGAAAGTATTCTTGTTTTAACCATGCATCTAAGCATAACTGCAAAACAACTTCACATCTAGTCTAGTTGTATACAGAGACTGTCGACTGTGCCAATTGCCTTAGTATTCCATAATGCAAACCCAGATCAGTTGACCTTGGAGATCTCATCATTGATAACCAAACCTAAGGAGATACCAAGATTAATAAACCAATGCAGAAGTCATATTTCCATATAGAATAAAAAGACCTGGTTGGCCAAGTGGATAGCATACCCAATCTCCAAATAACAAGTCATGGGTTCGAATGCTGCTGTGGGCATGGATGTTTGTGATTAAGGTAGGAAATGAATTTCATTGCCCGGTGTGAGATCACTGCCACACTTATTGGAGACCTGAAATAGATTCAAAAAGTTCCATGTTTGGTCTCTAGATCATGGTTTCCAAATAATACAAAAATAAATTTGATAAAAATGGGGGGGGGGGGATCCTTAGCCCAGTCACAGTACAAATGTACTATAGATTTGGGTGGGAACCACATAAAAATAATAAAAATTGTGGAATTTTTTTTTTCAGTTGGAAAAATATAGAGTAACTTTTGAACTGATTCACACTGTTTACAACCTCCTGATATCTCCTAAATATAGCACATCTTTCTACTATGGAGAATTCTATACACTTGTGGATTACCCTACATAAGACAGACAAACCATGGATTTCAGATGAAAAAGAAGCAACATGTCGCAGATGTTGAGCATAAAAGAAAAGAGAGATATGTAGTCTGGCCTACCATACTTATAATACTGACCATGCAAGCTCATTAGAATGCTTCAAACTATGCTTTATGTAGAAGAAAATTTTTATTCTACATTTCTGAATCACTTACAGCCATTCATTTACATGGACCACCGAATAAAAACCAAGGACTGATAAGTGACATTGTGGAAATCGCTTATCAAATCTTTTAACATCAGAGACTTTCACTTTGCCAACAATCACCTGTCGTTAACTGCTGACAGCCAATGCATGCCACACAATTTCACATTTATTTGTCAGCATGAATTTATTTTTCTTGCAACTTTTTTCAGAATTTATCAACTTTGTCATCTCTTCATAGATTTTTGATGTTTACTGTGGCCTGATGAAGCAACCAGTTCTTTTTTTTTTTGTGGGTAAAACTATTAGGTGTGTTTTTCATATTTCAATGACTAATAAATTTCCTTGTTATCGACTATTTTTTAATTCTAAAACATTTTCCTTCAAATGGAATCAAATTCTGCTAGGAAGGAAGAAGGTTAGCCAGTCTGATTGATCAAGTTTTTTTTTTTTTTACTGTGATATTCATGATATATGCTGGTTGAAAAGTTTGGTAAATTTCCAATAGACGGCGACACAATTCATTCATTCATACCAGTGTCGGCATGTATCATCTTTTTCATGACCCCTGGCAGATAAAACACTTTTATTTGAAGAAATGGACTGCTGCACAGATCAAAGCCGAGTTAGATGCAGTTCATGGGGACTCTGCACTAGCATTAAAAACTATTTTTGGATAAATGAGTTTAAATGTGGTCGTAAGTCCATCGAAGATGAAGCGCACTCCTGATGGCAGACTGAGGTCACTACGAAGGAAATGATCGATAAAATCCATAGTATCGTTATGGAGGACCACCAAGTGAAAGTGCATGATGGATGCCACGATTGTTGACTGTAGTTCAATAACACATGCGAAGCCATTTCAACAGTATTTAATTACAATTCGCAGGATTTTTTATGTTGATTTGTGACTGCAGACGAAACTTGGATCCACTACTAAACATCTGAGTCCAAGCAGCAGTCAAACGAGTGGACAACGCCCAGTGAAAGAGCACCGAAAAAAGCAAAGACCGTTTTGTCAGCTGAGAAGGTGATGGCCACTGTTTTTTGGGATTACCAAGGAATTTATCATGATAGACTATTTGGAAAAGGGTAAGATAATAACAGGAGCCTATTATGCTTCATTGTTGGATTGTTTAAAAGAAGAACTGAAGAAAAAACAGCCAAGATAGGTGCACAAAAAAGTGCTCTTTCACCAAGACCATGCACCATCCCACAAAGGCAAAATTGTACGAATTGAGGTTTGGATTGGTTCCACATACACCATATTCTCCGGATTTGGCCCCATGTGACTTCTTGTTCCCAGGCTTAAAAATTTGGCTTGGTGAGAAAAACTTTTCTTCAAGAGGATGTCATCAAGGCTGTCAAATGACTATTTTGCAAAATTTGACAAATGCACTTTTTAGAGGGGATGAAGAAATTGGAAACTCGCTTGACCAAAGTTGACCTATGTTGAGAAATAAAGGCAATTTTTTCCAAAAAAAGTAACATTTTTTTACCAAACTTTTCAAAACAACCCTCATAGTGCATTGTTAGAAAAGTGGACATCACAGGAAAATGATCACTCCCACAAGTTTTTATCATTTTCCCACTTGAGCAGTCAGAAGGGGGGGGGGGGGGGGGGGGGAATAGCCAATTGATGTGAATCTTCAGGTAGGTCTGTGGACAAAAACATCAGGAGTAGAGTTACAGAGCATACGCTCTACAACAATTCTGTTTGTTTGGGCAATACCCCAAAGAGTTTTGTGTCCATTTAAATCCGATTAAAAGGTAGTGGCATCTGTAATATATCAAGGTCATCCTGAGAGATATGTGCAGGAAGAGGTAGGTAGACACAGCACACTGTTATAAGACTGCTGAATTCCTACTGAATAATCATCCATATCTCAACAAGACGCAATGAGTCTATTGACTCCTCCATGGAGTCAATAGACTCATTCCAAGTTTATGGATGACACACAGGATCAGAACATGATGGCAGAACCCTAACAAAAGATAACAGGACTGTAAAGATGTATTTGATATAGTTCTGCTGTAATTTTTAATCATCTATATGTTATTTATACTTATGTATAAAAAGTATTTATGGATTTTATTTATTTATTTTATTTTTAATTTGTTTATTTCACCAAAGTTCAAGCTACATAAATGATTAGCAAAGCAGTTAGATTTTAGCTTACTTTTGTGTAGTCATGTTTCATATGAGCAACACACACGTGTTGTTCATATGTGTTTTCCTGATGATGACCTCGAAAGAGAGGCTGAAACATCGAGTATTATTTTCCTAATTATAAGTAATTGCTCTAACACGTGTGTTTTGTTTCCATAAATTCTACATCATGAATGCTGACCATGTGTAACCTTGAAAAAGGAATGAAAGAAAGAAAACACTGTCATAAGAATTCTGAGAGTCAGATGACAACAGCCTCTACATTTGTATTAAGTGGAACTTGATGGAAGAAGGTGTGGTCACCCACTAAGATTGCAACTCCTCCATGGGAAAGCTCATCCCCTGTCCTGTCGTTATGAACAATTACGTTTCATAATGCCAGATCATCACTGGATTCAGGTATGTTTCCTGCAGGCAGAAACATAATGGTTTATTCTTCTGCAAGAGAGCTTTGAAGTTGTCACCATTTTGAAGGAATCTACAGCAATTCTATTCTAGAAATGTTTCCATCTGGCTTCCTATGCAGACAGGTTTTGTTTACATTAGCCTTGGACTGTTTCTTATTGGGGAATTGTGAATGGCCAGAGTATAATTTCTTCATTGGAAAAAATGTCCAAAGATTGTTAATTGTTTCATCTTATTGAAGGGGAAATCAAAGTGCATGCTATTTATTAATAGGCCATCTATTAATGGGTCTGGGACATGTCTGATCCTCCATGGTACATAATCCATTATTTTTTTAATAAGTGGATTTTTATGTAGTAGAATCATTTTTGGCATGTCCTCAGGAGCAAGACCATATTAAGTTCTCTCTTTGATTCGGTCTAAAGAGACAGTGAGCAAGACATATGATTAAGGGATGTCATGATAAAGCTGGACTGACAAGTTATGGTCTCTGTTGACACTTTCTTTACAGATACCTTCTCAGTGGAAGGGCTTTTACGAGGTGTTGTCACTACCTTTGTAGTGACAACACCTGGTAAAACTACCTCCTCACCTCCTGATAAGTAAGTACTGTTCAGTTTTAATTTTTTGGATTTCGTTTTTATTATCCACCTTGAGCAAGAGTGAAAATATGTTAGGTGGTCTTCTCTTACAGTAGGGCATTTTGGGGTTTTGATCTTTACTGCAACAGATAGTTGGAGAATGAGCATATTTATATACATATAACGCAGCACAAAGGATTCAGGACAGAGCTTTACTGAGCAGCTGAGATAACCCACTTTGACAGATGTAGGTGGTTTTTGTAAGGATTATGTTTCTAGGAGGAACCAGATGATCATTCCTATGTATAAGGATTCTCCTTATGGATGTCACTCCTAGGTCATTCAGTTCAGAGGACATCTCATCAGATAAGATACATCAAGGAGGTCCCACTCCAATATTACACCTCTAAAAAAAATTAAGTTTTGTGGGGATAACCATAATTGGTATTCTTCCAATAGATGTCGCACAAAGTAATTTTTTCAATTGTGCCCGTGTTGGTGCTTCAATAAGAATATCTTCTGAACAGTTTCTTCAGATTTTTAAGATCCTGCCAACACTTCTGGGTGAAAAAGGGTGACAATTTTTCTAAGTCGACATCCCTCTGCGGTATGTAATATAAGTGGCATATTTGCTGTTTTAATAAGAAAACCTAAATAAGAAAACCAAAATAAGAAAACCTATTTCTTATTTTGGTTTTCTGTTGATGTTTCCATTGTTTGTCAACATAGTTAAGGTTTGTAGAGGACCCTGAGAATTGAGAGGATGAAAAATTATTCAATTTTCAGGGGAATGTTGGTTCAGCACCAGCAAGAAACGACTTCATTCAAGAATGGAACAATGGCTGCTCCGGACACCATACCTCACCACAGAAAGCCTTGAGCCCTGTCCTAAGACATCTTGAAAGAATTACTGCAACATCACTGATCCTCACAGACATGCCCACTAGCTGAATGAATCCAGCTGAGCCATCCAGAACTGCCCATCGTGCCAAAGCAATGCAAGACTACCAGGATCCCCCTTTCCAGATGTCCACGAATAATACTGTACAGCAAATACAGCAGTAAGGCATTAAAATCCTAGTGATGGTGGTCTACAAGACATGATAGTGAAAACAGACTCAAGTAAAGTGAAGAATACTGGAAAAAAATACATTGAAGAAAGAGGCAAAATGAAAAGGACCGACACAATCACTGAGAGAACAGGTGCCTCACATGGAGAGGTGGGCAAATTAAATACCGTATATGTGGCATACAGGACGACCGGCGTATAAGACGAGGACTAAATTTTAGGCTATTTTTAGATTTTAAGCTTATGTCATTTGTATAAGATGACCCCAATTTCTTCTTTCTTGTATAACGTTAAGTATTATTGTTATATCAGTTATTTTTATATATGCATATCCATTATTTTTTGCATAGCATAGATTTAATATTTATGCGAATTACCCTAATTAAAAGTGATTAACTCTAATTTTAATTAATTATTAATTTTGCATTTTTTTTTAATTTTAGGATTATTAAAATTGTTATCATTTAAAATCATGGAACCAGCAACAAAACAAAGAAAGTATGAAGCTCGATTTAAAATAAGGGTAATTGAAATAGCAAAGCAAACTAATAACTGTGTTGCTGCAAGAAAGTTTCACATAACCAAGAAAATGGTAAGAGAATGGAAGAAGAAAGATATTTTTAAAAAATTGCCAAAGAAAAAAATGGGCGATGAAAACAGGGATCACCCGTTGGCCGCAACTGGAAAATCACATTGCAGAATGGGTATTCGAACAAAGGCAGAATAGTTATCTTGTTAGAAATATGATTAGAGCATATGCACTAACATGGTCAAGATTGAATCCGGATGAAAGTATAGAATTTCAAGCTACTTCAGGATGGTGTAATCGTTTTATGAACAGACAAAATCTGGTAATATGACAAAAAATTTAAATTACTCAAAAACTACCAGGCATATCTTGACCACAAACTTACCAGTTTCCATAAATTTATTATTCAATTGAGATAAGAACATAAATTTCTATTGTCAAATATTGGAAATATGGATGAAATTCCTATGAGCTTTGATATGATAAGCAATAAAACAGTGGAGTCTCAAAAGTTAAGAGTGTGCTAGTTCGAAGAACAGGTCATGAAAAAACAAGGTTTATGGTTGCATTGTCATGTTTGGCTAAGGGAACCAAGTTAAAACCAATGATCATCTTCAAACATAAAACTAAACCTAAGATAAAATTTCCTTCAGGTGTTTTTGTACATTTTCATGAAAAAGAATGGATGGACGAAAATGGTGTGACATTATGGATAAATAATGTGTGGAACAAGCGACCAGGTGGTATAATGAAGAAATGCAGTTTATTAGTATGGGATATGTTTCGTAGTCATTTAACCGAGAATGCTAAAAGTCTTCTAGGAAAAAAAAATAACACAAAAATTGCTGTTATACCAGGTATAGTAAGCCCACCGATTCGAGACCCTTCGACACTTCTGCGCGTGTCAACAGGAGGAGAATCCATTCTAATAATAGGGTAATCAGTCCGTATTCTGGGATGAGTTGTTTATAATTAAACATCGGAAAATTAACTTCTCTTTTATGATCATTGTAGTTTTTAAAGTGTTAACTATGTTGCTTGTATAACAGTTGGAAAATTTTACCTATAAAGCACCTGATTTTGCGTGTTAGCGACCAATTCGTACATCCTTCATTTCTTTCTCCCCTTCAGCATGAATCGACTATTCTTGGCAAGACACCAAGCAGAGATCTACAAACAGTGGGCGTACCATAGTTTAACTTCTATATTGCAACCACTAGATGTCTGCTTAAACAAACCATTTAAAGATCGCATGCAAGAAGAGTGGAATAATTGGATGTTGACCGATGAAAAATCATTTACAAATGGTGGATCTATGCGCACTACATCACTTGATATGTTGTGCAATTTTGTGATCAAAGCATGGAATAAAGTAAAAGTAGAGAGACTGTAATAAAATCATTTAAAAAGTGTGGTATCTCCAATCTTATGGATAGTACGGAAGATCTGTCGTGGGACACTGATGACGATGAAAATGAAATCTATTTATCGGATTTGAACTGGGATCCATATGACGATCATTTAAACAATGAATCTGAAGAACTATTTTCAACAGATGAAGAAAATTAACATGAAAATTGAGGTTATTAATTATTATTTGGTTTTTAAGACTTACATCTATTGTAATATTTTAAATAAATTTATATAACAAAAAATTAATTTGATTTGTTTATAAACACTGCCTAGTTTCTTATATAACGGTGTATTGTAACTACCTAAATGTTCATCCAAGAAATTAAGTTTCCCTTTTTATACTCGCCATATAAGACAACCCATGATTAAGAGGGGTTTTCTGTAGTATTTGAGAGTCGTCTTATAAGCTGACATATACGGTACTTGAAATTAAAGAAGACAGTGGAAATTAATGTTCAGCTTAAATAATGAGCAAACTTTTGATATTTAAACAATATGGTAAGGAAAAAAAGTAGTAAAAAAAGTGCAGTTTTGGGAAAAGTTGTTAAACTCATGAGAACCATATTGGTCCTAATGCATTCAGGATATTGTGATAATTCAGATATCATGATCGACTTACTTGGATAAGGAATCATTTTCATAAGTTTGTCAGCTGCTGCATCATTTACAGAAATAATCATAAAATTTTCTAATTTGTCAAGTAACTGCATACATAATCAACATAGCTCATTTTATTCTGCAATTTTAATGGTCATGCATTTTGATTCAACTAAATTTGAAGTCATATGAAAAAAAAATATTAAGACATGATCAAACTCACCTAACCAATACCTTTCCTTCCATTTATCTTTAAAAGCTCTGAAGTGTGAATTCACACAAATATAACTAAACTTTTGTTTCAGTTGTAGACTGGTTTATTAGCTATTAAATCCTAATTAAACCATTTTCATTTATTGATTATGAATTTCTATTTCCTCTCTCTCTTTTTCTAATTAACTATTCGGTATCATTCTATAAAACACAGATGAATTTAAAATTCAATCTAACAGTTTTATAATTTTATAAAATGCATTTGTTCACCTGAGTTGTTCAGTAAAAACATTTTTTCCCCTTGTCATTATTAAGTAGAAAAAGAGAAATAAATAAAACCTATGTTGTTAACTAGTAATTTACTTAATAAAAAAATTTATCATCTTAATTCATGAACTTTTTTCCTCAGGATTCAAAAAATTAAATCAGTACCATATGTAAAAGGAAAAATGAACAAACATATTGGAAAAAAAGATAATACAAATGTTTAACTAAAAATTTAAAGGATTTTAATTTAGAGTTATACACATTACTAATTGAAACTATATTCTACAATCTTGATTTCCTAATAACATTTAATGCCAAACTTACATAAACTCATGCCAACTAAGGTAATAATAAAAAAAATTTTGTGATAACCCTACATAATGTCTATATATTCATGACACTCTACAGGACTAATTATGCAATGTGGTTAAATGAAACTTAAAAACTATGTACATATTTAAACTGTTCAATTAGCTACATATTTTAAAGCAGCTAAAATATATTGGTATAAAATTCATTTATATAAACATTTTAATTTTTCTTATAAGTAATTTAATACTTATTTTATTAATATTGCACTACATTAGGTAAATTTCAAATTCTGATTTGTAATTATAAAAATGTACATTTATTAAAAATTTTATTTAGTGCATGATAAAACTGTACTGCAATATTCAGAAACAATAAGTAAATTATAACAACACACTACTGAAAGATAAACACACAGTATCACAATTTACAAAGGAAGAGATTTAAAAAGAAAACACTTGAATTAACTTCATTACTACTTATTTCAGTACAGCTGAACCTCTTTAATCTGGCAATCTTGGGACCAGACTAGAAATGAATTAGATAATTTTGTAGGCCATGTGTGCTACCTAACCATACCCTACATCTCTGTAAAACAAAGTTATAAGTATGCATGTATTCTATACTTAATACCTTAATAGTGTAATTCAAAGTGTATAAATATAAAAATAATTCTGCATCAATATAGTAATCAGTCATAGTTAACCTCGAATTTTGTATAAAATAGTTTTGCTTCCTCCACCAACAAACACTTCGTTCATAAGTGTTCGTGGTTTAGATTGGATTCATTCCAATCTAATCCATGAATTCTCTATCAAATTAGCATTTTTATTTTATTTATTTTTTGACTCCACATTCCTTTCCTTGTTACTTTCTACTTGGAAGTTCTATGTCCCTCTCCCTTTTTTTTGGGCCAATCCAACACTGTGAATAGCATATACAGATTTTACTGAAGTATCCTCTAAGGTTAATAACTGAATGAATAACTTTTCTCAAATTAATAATGCCTCGTATTGGATGATCCATTAAGAAAATTTACAGGTCTATTAAATTGCCATAATTAAGTAAAATATTTACACAGCACATTCAATTTAGTGACAGTATAAACCAATATGCTGTGATACGTGGAATGCTGGCACAATATCCAAACAAAATGACTATTTCAAATGGAGTGTACCAAATGGTGGACCAAGGGAGTTGAAGAAAAATAAAATGCCAGAATAAAGAGGTTTGACTGTACTAAAAACTCATAAGAATATGGAGGAGATTTATATTTTATATCATACAGATACTCACCAGGCTATCACCATTGTCTTCCCCATGTCGTTTTGAACGTCTAGCATAACGCTCAGGTGGAGGTTTGATAGCCTGACGAGATGGAATACCATGAGGTATGTAATCTCTATCTTTCTTGTCAGAATCTTCTGAATCTTCATTAATGTTCTGTAGAATAAGTTTATGATTGCTAAATGTATGAATAAATATTCATTGACTTCCATGAGTTCATTAAATGCAAATTTCAGTAATGAGAAAAGCAACAAGATATATTGAAGAAACTTTAACCCTTTTTATTCTCCTCAGTCACATTCTGAACTCTAGAATAATTACATACAGGTACTTGGAAACATACACAAGTAGTAAACGTTATATAGGAAAAAAAGCCTATACATTAGAAAGAAATTGCATATTAAGAGAGACAAATTTAGATTGATTATAATATCTATTAACATAGATGTTATAATTATATATTATAATTACTGAAGTACTTATTAAGTTCTTCAGTTTTATTTTTTAGAATAATTGGAAATGCAGTTAAACAGTATCATGAATGTTCATAAAGCTGCAGTTGTACATTATTGGCTTCTAGTTATTGCGAAGCACAGAAGTGTTTGACTTGCCAGATGAAATAATGAATAAAATGAAATAAAAGAAACGTGACAAAAAAGTCTAAGGATATTTATTTTTTTAATTATCAGTAATACAATAATATTAACACTCAAAAAAATTAACAGTATGTTAATCTATATCTGGAAAATAATTTTTAATGTACCTAATAAAGAAAATTAATAAAGTGTCTGTAATTTGAATTATTTTTCCTTATTTCTAATCTCTGATGGGAGGGGTGGGGGAAATCTATGCATTAATGAAGCTTGGCATCCATGTATGTTCACACAACCAGATTGCATGTTTTGAGGATTAGTGTAAAACCTGAATTTTTGGCAGGAAAACATGCTATCTGTGTATGAACACCTAGCTCACTTTAGTTGAGAAGCTCTTACACATCTAAAGAATCTAGGGTTGCAACCCTTACGAATAAAGGGGGCATCGTCACAAGTTTAGTCCTTGGCATGCAAACGTTTTTTTTTCTTGAAATACTATTTGTTGAACATTTATTGCTAAGGCCATGAACTGAATGTATTATGTATAACAAATGCATTGTACTTCTCTATCCAAAAAGTGAGTTTCTCAGAAAAAAATCCCACAACTTCCATATCAGACTAATGATTTGTCTTCTGCTGAAGGGCATTTATAAAAATGTTCCTAATGCCTTAGAGAAGTTCATGCACTGGCCATTCCAAATGAAGGAGATGTCTCTCTCCTAAACTTTGGAATGGCACATATCCTGTAAACATGCATTAATTTCTCCCACTATTATAAGAAGGATCAACTTGAGACTAACAAGACAGTAAGGGCTAGTCAAGATTTGTTTCATTTCTTAAGAGTATGTTAAAGATAAACTACTTCCCAAAATGCAAGATAATACCATCAGAAAAGCAAAGGGTGAAAAAACTAAGGATGAGTCAACTATAAGGAGGCAAAAAGAACAAAGAGACAAAATTAGAGTTAACTGTGGAGTACAAACTTCAGAACAATCAGAATCAAGAAGCTTTTGGCATTCAGATGTATTTCTTTTTCCAAGATAAAATTAAAGAAAGAATTGAATGTGGTGTGTATGGAAAGGTATGAGGAGATTTACAGACAATTTAAATAACGGGGAAAATTATGAAGAAAATACAATGTGATGTATGTGAGCATGTGTGCATGCAAAATTTAGGCGTTGTATAATGCAAATATCTAATGGGGTGATTAAAAGTGAATCTAGATAACTGAGAGGAGACCTAAAGTATTTTAACACGTTCATTGCCAATCACGTGATGCGAGTTCTCACCTAACGACCGATCGTGCGTTATCGCGTGGACGTCGCTATCAAGTAAAAAAAATTTGGCCACCACACGAAATTCCAATTTTCAGCTTGGCAATGAACGTGTTAAAGAATGTAGAGACTGATCAAGGCTTCTGAAATGATAATCTTCAAATTCTTGTGGTGCACTCTGTAAGCAGGGATACTGAATGAACAAGGATTGACTGGCAATTTGGAATTTAGGCAACCAAACTGGGTTCTTACTAGCTTAAACCAAAAACAAAATGAGAAAGCATGATGGAATTTCATGCTAGCTGCAGAAAACTTCCTCACTCATGACATTACTTTTCACCTGTCCAGTTTACTTACTTTGAACAAATCTCAAATCCACTCAATCGGAATACTGCCTTTACATTTGGGAGTGGTAAACCTAAAACCTCTCTAAAATTCTTGATGCTACCAAGAAGAGAGCATTTCAGTTTATTAACAATTTATACTCCCTCCCTCCCTCTCTCTCTCACACAGACTCTTTTCAGTACAATCAGTTTTGGCACTGTCTCTCTTCTACAGATATTTCCATGGGCATTGTTCAGCAGAACCAATATACTTTATTTCACCCATTTCTTTTAAACCAACAGCAACCAAGTAACAGCTACCCAAGATTCTTTATATAGTTGAACTGCTGACTCACTGAACCAATTACTCCAAGTCATCTTTCATTTCATCTATCTCAGTTCTGTAGAAAAGCCTTCTCCACGAAGTATTTTCCTCAGGACTACAATCTCTAGCTCTTTAAGATTAATATCAACTGCTTTATTAATATATAGGAGTGATGAAAAAAAAATAATAAATAACCTATATGAAATTACTGTTATTCATATTTGACAGCTTTGTAGATTAAGTGATATACAAATGCAGTGATTTGCATATCACTGAGGATAAGGGTAGGCAAGCTGGCATCCCTTTTAGCAAGAGAAAAGCAAATTTGCATTTTGGTGATATTGAAGGTGAACAAGCCTAGGTTGCCTTCATCCCCAATGAAGTATGGTATAGAAATCTGTGTTTAAGGCACTGGGTGCAGATGAATTTGAAGTCTGGAGTGTCTGAGTACTGTGTGGTCTGTTGAATGAGTAGGATTAATGGAGTGTACCATCATCAACAAACCTATGAATAGAACTAGTGTCAAATGAGAGTAAGTCATGCATGGGAGAAAAAGGATAGATGCCAGAACAAACCTAAAGCACTCCTGCATTGGTGATGAAGTTCAAAGAGAGGTGGAGCTATTCACCATAACACATACACACATCCTGAACAATCACAGAAGCTAGTTACTCAATTACAGAGGGCAGCAGGTACACTGAAGAATGAAAAAGACTAGTGGGAGGTAGATGACTGTGTAGATGATGATGGTGGTGGTGGTGGTAGTGGTTTGCTGTAGTAGTTGGTGGATTATGTGGTGGAGATGGAGAGTTTTAGAGTAGGTACTTCCCTCGGTGAGTCTTTGGACTCCTTGGAAGTGTCACAAAATAATAATGACAATATGCTTAATAGGCCTATGCCAGATAGATTCAAAGGCTCCAGAAACAGGAGTAACAGCCCATTTCTCCAACCCTTTCCACATCATCTAGCTGGTAGTGGATGTTGTAGGCTGAGGCCAGCCATGAATCTTGACCAGCGGAATCCATACTGGTGGTCACAGTTCATTTGGTGGGTCTTTAGGTAGTAGACTGCTAATGACTTTCTTCCATTATATTATTCTTGAGAAGATGTAGGTGGTTACAATTGGTCAGTAGATATCTCCCTTTTCAGAATAGGAAATATGCTTGCTTCCATGCATTGGAATAGGTGACCACTATGTATGAAAGATCACATAGTCAATCAAGGACAGTTGTTAGCATTTTTGAGAACAATTGGAGAGATCTCACCAAGATGAAAAGACAGTGTCCAAGTCTTTTTGGCAAAAAAACCACAGGAGGCATATGGTTCTCATATTCTGGTATGATAGGAGAGGATTTGCCTTTGTCAGCAGGAGTAATAGAAAAATAGCGATGTCAGAAGGTCAGTTTTATCTTTGGGTACTCTAACAGTGGTGCCATTTGGATAGAGATGGTGGGAGTGCAGGAGAGCAACAGTTGCGTTGATGAACTTTGCAAGAGACAGAAGGCATGGCTTCCATTTGGTTAGAAGGAGTTTTTCTATTTGTCTTTATGAAGTCAGATTTGGATTTGCTGATGGCAGTTTTGCATTTATTGCATGCTTAACAGTGTAGGCTGAGTGTGAAGCTGAAGGTATATGTTGCAAGCCACCTCTGTGGCAAGCTGTTTTTCTTCAAATGATTCAAAAAATAATTATTACTTTGGTGCACTTTATATTGAACTCAATTTGGAAAAGTAACAAAAACTTGGGGTAGAATGGGAAAATTAAAGCCTTCCTGTTGAGGATAATTTCAATGACTAACTTGGAGTTGAGTCTACATCAGAAGATGCGAAAGCAATAGTAAGACCATAGAAGAGTGGAAGTTCTAGAGGTTGTCCCACTTGCTACCTATGAGGTTGGTCTGAAAAGTTCTCAGCCTACCAGCGAAAAAACAAATTTATAATTTCAAAATTATTTTCATTTTTCTACATAATCTCCTCCTTAAGACTAATATATTTATTCCAGCGATGCTCCAGCACCATTATCCCATCCCTATAGTGGTTCTCAGCAAGATCTGCAAAATACCCCTCTACAGTCTCAATCACCTCTTGATTTGAAGAAAAACGCTGACCAGCAAGTAAGAGTTTTAGTTTTGGGAAGAGGGAGAAGTCAGAGGGAGCCAAATCTGGGGAATAGGGTGGATGTTCCAATAAATTCATAGTATAGATTCCTTAATTTTCCCATTGGTAAAACACCTTTATGGGTAGGTGCATTGTCCTGATGAAAGATGATTTTTTTCTTCTGCAAACAGGGTCTTTTCTCACGAATTTTTTCATCTAGCCTGGTTAAAAAGATCGGAATAATATTCCCCAGTTATTGTTTTACCCTTTTCAAGATAATAAACAAAATGCTTTTAGCATCCCAAAACATCGATGCCAGACCTTTCCTGCTGATGGAACCGACTTTGTCTTCTTTGGTGCTGAACACCCAGCTTCTGTCCACTATTTTGACTGCGGTTTGGATTCTGGTGTGTAATGGTGAATCCAAGTCTCATCCATAGGAATAAAATCAATTTTACTCTTGTTAAAATGCTCCAAGCACTGTTCAGAGATTTTAATGCGTGTTTTTGATCAGCTGTGAGCAAGTGCAGCACCCATCTTGCGCAAAGCTTTTTCATTTGCAATTCTTCATGCAAAATATATCCTACACGTTCTTTTGAAATGCCTATAGTATCAGCAATTTCACGCACCAGTCATCCAATACCATATCGTGCAGTTGATCAATGGGTTTCTTTACCATCTTCAAGGATGATAAAGCCACGTTTAAACTTGGCAGCCCATTTCTTAATTGTCGAAAATGAAGGAGAAGAGTGCCCATAAACTTTTATGAACTTCAAATGAATTTCTTTTGGCGTTCAACTTTCTTTTACAAAGAATTTTATAACCACACGATACTAAACTTTATCCATTTCAAGGGATACAGACAACACTTTTGCTTCAGACAGCTGTATAAAACAAACTACTTGATAGAATGACTTGCAATTTCATATGGATGCTTATGACAGATGTACCAACTTAGCAAAAAAAAAAAAAAAAAAAGATTGTGTCGTTAGTGTTGCCATTTATGGTTGAGGCCAAGAACTTTTCGACCACCCTCGTATGTAGTGCCAAAGGACACAAGTTTGGGAGTAGTTGGAGGAAAGACATTCTGTGCAAGAGGAGATATGCCCAAGATTGTGATGTGTTAGCAAGTGGAAAGGTCACCTCTACAGTGCTCTGAAGGGGAAAGCTGGTTAAAGAGATGAAGAGTATTGGGATGTGTTATCAGAAATTCACGTATAGGTAGATGTACAATTTGCATTAGATAATTGCTTTTAGCAAAAACTTCAGCTCATCTAGCTTATCAGTGATGTTCTTAAAGGAACTAAATCAGCTGTATGGCTGATTTAACTGCAGTTTGGATCTCTGTCAAGAGAGGAGTCATCAGTTCTGGATGACCAAGTAGTCATGATGTCCGTACATGTCACAGATGTTAAAGTGGATGCGTAAACAATTTTTTAAGGGATTAGGGCATGTTTTCTACATTGTGCTTGCTTTAGCTCTTTTTTTTTTTTTTTGTTGTTGTTGTTGTTAGTTTTTGAGGAATATTTTAAGTCGTAGCATTAATGTTTGTACATTTCATTTTTGGTTAAGGTTAGATGAGAAAAATAGATTTGAGACATGCAGTGAGAGGAAATACTCTTGAAGATACTGAGTACTGAGTAACAGCAGGATTATGAATTAATCAATTTAAGAAAATATGGCAAGTCAGGATTGCATGGCTATGTCATAACCACTAAATGCTTAAATGGCAGGAAATGACATTTCAGTTACTTTAATTTGCAAAATTATTCAAAAAAATCTGGAAGTCTTTCTTACCAGCTAACGATTCCACATCTGTTTATTTGGGACAATGTGTTAATCCATAACTACCCCCCTCCATCTCTTTCTCTCTCTCTCTCTCTCTCTGAGAAATAGAATTTTCATTGTATTTGACAGCATAACTGTCTACTTGACTTGAATATTCATAAATAGTTGCTATGGTCATTTTGTTAAGGTTAGTATTAAACTCGAAAACTATTAAATGTAAAATCTTTAATGAACGTAAACTTTTAACTGTGTTTTCATCAATTTGAAATGTTTCATTATTATTCATTCAATAATTTATTCAAATAATACTGATGAATTGAAATAATAGTAATGTGAGCTTAAAATAAACATAACAGAATTAAAGTAATTTACATGATTTAACAAAATCACCAAGGTTATATTATACTCATAACATCGATAGAGATATATCCTGAAAATATAGTTCTGGGATATAATCAACTCATTAGAATTGTCAACAAGTAGTTTCAAATAGTAAGCTACTGAATGCGTCTGCAAAAATATGTCGACTCCAGGCTGCATTTTTAAAGGATTATTCAAAACAGTACAAGATTTGTGCAAGGCATCAAATCAAAGCCCTCTGGGTTAAGAAATTATTCAGACTACAACCATACAGAAATAAAGAAAATTATAAAATTAGATACAAATAAGAATTTGAATAATCAGGCCAAGTTTTTTATCCATTAATTTATGTGCATTTATATATACTGTTCTTTTTGTATTCTCTATATCTTTTTATTTGTTACTGATTTATTTTACTTTTAGTTTAATGCCAAAAAGTTAAAACTAACTTAGCTTTATTGATGATATTAGTGTGTATGTTATCAAGTGTGTTAGTTTGAAATGGTGATCAGTTGATCATATTAGCTTCAGAGGATGATAAAATGTAAGAATTGAATAATCTTGTTCCTACTGTAAATTCTCTAGATGCCTAATAATGCAAAATGAGCAATTCTGTGATTTAAAAGTAATGTTTGTCAGGCCAGTTTGCCTGAAAAACACTTCAGGCAAACTGGCCTGGTTTAGTGCATGCATATATGAGAGGAGGGGGAGGTTCACATGATAGATAAGTTATGCCAACTTTATGCAAGATTAGTTAATCCTTTATTTGAAAATGTTCCAATTCTTAATAATTTAAACCCAAGTCATTCTAATCAAAGTGAACAGCCATTAGTTATGGAGGTGCTCCAGAAACTTGTAATCAGAAAGCAGAACATCATTTCAGTATTTGCTTACAAATATCGAAATCTGTAAGAAGCAAAAAAAGGAGGCTTTGGATTTTGATGAAAGGTATTTATTACACTTGGCAAATGGGATCAATGATAAACAAGAACTTAAAGAAGAAAGGGAAATGAAATTTTTCATACCTATATTGTTTGTTGAATGCTAAATAGAATGAGGATCATTCTATTTAGCATTCTTATAATGCTAGTTAATACAAGGTTGAGGATGACTGAGAATCCCTTGGCATAAGAAATTCTATGGAGCAGCATTTGTTACTTTCACAGAAAGAAAAATTCAAGTCACTTCAGCAATAAACTGTGAATCTAAACTGTTCCTGAGAACAAACATCTATATAATATTCTGCCTACCAGAATATTAAACAATCCTTATCACTCTCCAAAAGGCACCATTTTTTTCTGAAAAAAGTAATTTGGGGATGGGGGTGCTTCAATATTAATGAAGCAATTTCAGAATTCAGTCATTAATATTGAAGTAATTCTAAAACTTCACAAATACACAACACACTTAAATTAACACTACTCTAGAAAACACAAAGCAACTATTCTCTTTATGCTGATCACTCAACATTATCTGTCCATCACAGAGCAGAAACTTACCTTTCTAAGTAGCATTGTGAAAATGCAGACTGCAAAGAAAATTAAACATTAAAAAAAAAAAAAAAAAAAAAACCTTGGCTATAATTATTAATATAATATTCTGAATATCAATGGTTTGGTTATTGTATTTCTCATTGCTTGAGTTCCACAATGAAACAAAAGGGCAGTATCAAAGTTTATATAATAATTATTACATGTAAATGAACTGTTGCAAATCTGAATTTTTCTCTATTTCTTTTTTCCAATAATGCTTTTCTATGTAGAACAAAAACTAACTCTTAGCATTCATAAGATTTCTTGAGATCTTAAGATGTTCCCTGTTAACATGGAGGTGGAGGTGGACAGGATGAAATGTTTAGTAGGGTGTTGCTATAGATCCAGTAATGCAGAAGGCAGTGAGAAGAGTTAGTTTTTGTTCAACACAGAAAAGCATTATTTCTATGTTGAGACAGCAATCAGTAACCAAATGAAGAGACATTGAAGACACAGCATGTAACCAAAAAGAATGAATTTGAGTTTTTGAGAGACTACTTTAAGCAGTATGTAATAGAGGTAAAACGTGGATTGAGGGTCTGGGATTTTATTATCTCATCAGAAGATATTGCAAAGGAAGCGTCATATCTTCCTCCAGTTGGTGAAAATGACCATCAAGTGATCACTTTGGTAATAGCCAGCCATATCGGGACTTTTGTGAGAAAGGATTATATGTGGAACTATAAGGAGAGTGATTACGACATGCTCAAGATGCAGTTTGCAGTGATATCATGGAATGAGGAATTGGATGAAAAAGAAATCAACGTTGCTTAGTCTACTCAGGAGGTATTGGCAGAGGCAATGACTGGGTGTATTCCAAAGGTCAGAAGATTAAATAAGGTAGGTGTAAAATGGATGAATGAGATGAAGCATGCAATCTGAAAGAAAAGCATCGTGGAGGCAGCACAAGATGAGTAGCAATAATCAGTTACACGTGGAGTACAAAGAGCAAGTAAGGAAGGTGATCGGTAAGGATAGAAAAGCACAGTATGAGCAACAGTTAGCAAATGAGGCTAAAAGAAATCCTAGAGAGTTTTTTCAATATGTGGCCAGTAGAAGGAATAATAATAATTATTATTATTATTATTTGACGCCTCCAGGGAGTCCAAGACTCATTGAAGGAGGGCACCTCCGATACAACTCTCCAATTTCACCACTCAACCTCATCCACCAACCGCTTTATCTACACCAACGCCATCTACTGTCCACCACCACCACTGCTACTATTTTCACAGACAATTACAAGCATCCATGGCTGGATTCGAACCCGCAGTCTTTTGGCTAGAGAGCAGATATGCTATCCACTCGGCCAACCTGGCCAGAGGCAGTGAAAATGGGAGAATGATAATTAGGATATAGTAGAGGTGTTTAATGAGTTTATTAAAGTATTCCATCCTTGTGATTGTAACATAATGCAGAACTTGAAAGCAGTGGGAATGGTGGAGGAACTAAATGATGGTGAATGAGCAGGAGGTATATGAGGAATTGAGTAAACTTGATGTCAACAAGATGATGGGAACTTGATGGTATGTGACTGCATGACTTCGGCATTAAAAAGCAACCAAAACAACTTGCAAAACAAATCACGTCACAATATGTCTACATATGGGAAATTCCAAATAGGATTCTCAAATCTTTTAAAGTGATAATCCATTGAAGTCATATGAAAAGCAGGTTCAAATGTATTAAAGTCATTGATACTCTTTGGCAAAAACAGCACCAGGAAGCAGTTGATTTTGCACTAGAATTTATTGTTTATATAGAGTCTGCAAGGCTTAAGGTAACAAGTGGTGTACCACAAGGATCAGTGCTTGGTCCACTGTTATTCAATCTGTACATTAACGACATTGGGAAGGATTTGACAAGCGACATACAGTTATTTGCTGATGATTCAAAGATAGGCAGGGCAATCATGAATGCTGCTGAAATGCAGTCCTTGCAGAATGATCTGAATAAGCTGGAATTGTGAGCATGGGAAAATGGGTGTCAGTTCAATGTCAGTAAATGTAAAGCCATTCACTTCGGCATGATTACCTATCCAATGTCGTATTATATTGGTGGGATTAGGCTAGAAGAAATTGATGAGGCTAGTGATCTTGGATTGTTAATAGATAGGAAGTTGAAGTTCAGGGGCCATGTGGCAAAGACTGCAAATACAACTCAAAAGATAATTGCAATGCTCAACCGAACATTCACACGTAAAGATAAGGATGTTATTTTGCCTCTTTACAAGGCCTTGATAAGACCTCACTTGGACTATTGTGCGCAGGTCTGGTCTCCTGGTTTCCGATGTGATTCTGATGTATTGGAGAGAGAGAGAGAGAGTACAAAGGCGAGTGTTAAAAATGATATCAGGATTGTGGAATACTGATTATGAAGACAGGTTGAGAATTTGTAGATTGCAGACACTAGCAAATAGGAGAAAGAGGGGGTAATATGATTGAGACTTACAAACTGCTGAAAGGGTTATACAAGATTTCAATTGATGGAGGGTGGAGAAAGGACAAGAGGGCATCCTTGGAAGCTGAGAATAAAGGCTGCCAAGAAGGGTGTAAGAGCCAGATTTTTCTCTCAGAGGGTGGTGCGTGACTGGAATGGATTGCCATTGGATGTTGTGAGTGCAAGCAGTGTGAATGAATTCAAGAATAAGTATAATAGCTGGTGTGTAGTAGTATGTGGCCTCCCTCTATGAGTCTGACTCCCTGGAGGTCTCTCTTAATAATAATAATAATATACATATATATATTTATTGTTTATATATCAATCCAATTCTTCATGAGCAGAATTAAAATAACAGTTTAGAAAGTAGCAAAATGATACCTCCAGCTCATCTACTTCAGTAGAAGTTCTCTCCTGACAATGAATGCAATTACTTTAGGACAGCGAGTGTTTACATCTTTAGATTTAACAATTCTGTGGCACAGTACACCACCAACAAAATAGGACGACAAAAGCCAGTGTGATCTGACCAGTGCTTCATACAGTGGCACGACCACCTCCTTATCTCTACATATCAGTGTACTCCTTATAGTAGCAATATGATGTGCAGTCTTTGCAAACCTGACATGTCTCTAAACTTCAGTCTACTCTCAATTATCACTCTCTGTATCAAGAGCCAAGAAAGTTTAAGACAAAGAATTAGCTGAAGACTTTCATCTCATTGAATCAGGATTTGCTAAGCTTGAGGAGCAAGATCCTAACATTCAGCAGTTTACAAAGGTTTACCATGCAGTTAGTGAGAACATCAGCTGCTACAAGGTCATTTACGAGTTAGATGTAATGACAGGTGACCTAGTATCAGTAGCTTGCAAAGCATTAGGAAAACCATTTTCGGAAATCAAATGGAAAAAGAAAGTACCAAGTAAGCCAGTCCTTGTATGATGGAAAAAAAAGAAAAAGGCTGTGACAACAACCCTAGACACCTGTTTCAAGAAACCAACTTCAATGCTAAGTTCCCCTCCTCCAGAAACAGAATCAAATCCTGATTTTTCAGCACCAGGTCCATCTTCTCTATCACCATCATCTTCTGATTAATGTTAGCCTCCCTTCTTGCCTCAGAAATGCTCCTTCCAGTAAGCAAGGTATTGATGCAACCTTTAATATTCTTTTTTAAAATTGCTCCCATCTCCTATCTAAACTTTTTGTATGAGTTTTTATGTTCTGTTTGCTTGAATTAAAAGAAAGAGCACAATAGTTTCTGTAACTTATTATTGCAGCACAGGGGTATTATTATTATTACTACAGTATTACACTGTATTATTATTGTCACATATGAGCCATGATAGTATTGTTATTATTATTACCGTGTACACACTGTTCATCAGGGATCCGAGTTACATATAAATCCGACTTAAAGACGTTCTCAGGAACATACTTCATTCATAACCCTGGGACTGCCTGTATATCCTTTGTAAATGGTCACTCTGTTACCTAACTATCCACCAGTGCCAACCTGCCATAATTATTCTTCCTCTTACTTGTCATATAGCAGAAGAATTCTCCTGAATTATCCTTGACCTGATAGCCAAGTTCCTTTCATTACTACACCTTTTCTTACTTTACCATACTTGCCATTTTCCTAGCCTGCCTATTACAATCCTTCTGCACCTGATCTGATTGCCAATGACTGTCTTATACCACCTCCATAACATCTTTTCCAACACTATTTGCTCGATTTCACTGTTCATTTCATAACCCATAATCATCCACCTTATAATTCCACAATTCCTTTTTGGGCAATAATCTTTTCTTGTTTCATCACTTCTCAAACAAGTACCTCACGATCACTCTTACCAATCCGCAGCAGAGTTAATACCTCATTAACAATTACATTATGACATGGAAAAAATGGGAACCATGGGGATAAAAGACCAAATGCAGCAGAGTATTCTACTAAAGTTTATGTCAATTCAGTTGAAGGAAAGAAGTTGATGTTATGTGTTTTTGAAAACATAAAAATCAAAATATTATCCAGACTGTTCTCATTTCTTCATAGCAAGTAATTGTTGGTTTACTAACTTTAAGGAATCATGCTGTTTTTTTATAATGTTAAAAAGCTGCCAGTGGCAATACTGAAACAATTGAGAAACAAACTGGGTGGTTGAAATAAATAATCAAAGGCCTTTACTTTCTGAAACAATTGTGGACAAAACTGGCTTGTTTTAGGGAAGGGAAATACCTTGTCACATATATATTTCTAAAGAGGAAAAAGAAATACCAGAACACAAATTTTCAAAAGACAGAACTAACTCTTGTGCTTTGTGTTTTTGAAGACTGGTTTATTAAATGTTTTGTGCCCAATGTTGAGAAACTGACATACCATTAAAGATTTTACTTACTCCATGATATCACAGGAATTCTGATCATCTTGCATATTTGGTTGAATGTCATCCAAACATGAAACTATTCCACTTTTCACCCAACACTAGTTGCCTTGTCCAGCCAATGAACCAGGGATCAATTTCAACTTGAAGTTTATTATTTACATAATAGTTTGCACAGGCCATTGGTGGCTATTGACACAGATCCAGATTTAACAGTCAGATTTTTGGTAATCCTATAATATTTATCAATTGCTCCTACCAATCAGTCAAATCTTAGTTTATGAAAGAAAGGAACTGCAAAGATTGCTTTAAATGACCAGTTATTGCATTAGGATGAGAAGATTGAAACAGTAATCCAAACAAACAAAAACATGAGGATCATTCTATTTAATGCTAGTTAATCAATTTAAAGCTTCTACAGAACAAACAACCATGGAAAGATTTATAAAATCATGCCTTTTAAGAAGAGAAGGTGGATTTTATGTATAACACATCAGTGCTGGGGGGGGGGGGGAGCAAGAGAGTAAGAAGAAAGAAGGAATTTGTTGACATGTTTCTTAAGCATGCTGAAAGTTGTAGTCTTTGAGAAAAGTAGAACAAAGGATGTTCAAAAGAAAGATAGATGGAATAAAAGAGGAAGAGAAGCGATTCCAGTAAGCTTGAGGCCGGATGTTGAGTCATGTTCTTTCAGTGTGGAAGAAATGATGATAGCCAGTTCAGAACACTGTCCATGGAAATAACAAAACAAACATAAAGCTACATAAATTCTTTAAAAGTAGAAAATAAAGTGACAAAAAATGACCATGTTTTGTCTCCACAGTACATTTTCTGGTTTGTCTACCCTCTGGTCCACAGTACCAGTGCTATAGTACATGGTTCATTTCTGAAACTGTGGTTTACAGACCCCACCGAGTCAGCAAGTATGAGAATTAAAATTTAATTATCTTTACTATTAATATTTAAACTATTTTATTACTATATATATTTACAAGATAATCTCATAACAAGAAACAAATGGCTCGACATTCAGATGATATTGAAGTTGGCATCCCACTGCAATTCTAGTTACGAATTTGCTGTTTGTTTTTTTTTTATAAAAGGACGAGTATATAATAAAAAGTACTGTATACTTTTTATACAACTTAATTTACCTAATCTCCCACACACAAGCACGCAGATGACAAATTAAGTATTATGTTTTCAATAGAAGTTAAACCATTGCATTTTTTAAGTAGTTCTGTGAATTCAAAAATTGGGTCATCAAGTTTATGAGAAACACTATACTATAGGTTTCACCCATGGGTTGGACCATCAAAGAAAGTTGAAGTGGATGAAATGACAGTATATATGCAATTGTGTACACATGAGCTGAGTATGTATGAATAAGTTCTATGAATTCTTATATTTTTATAATAGTTAGACAAATATACAGAAAAATAAAATTTACTTAATTCCAATATACACTATCTGATCAAAAGTATTTTGGACACTTACTCGAAACTGTAATCAGACTTTCCCTGTGACACACTTTCCAGTAGCGGACATTAATATGGGGTGGGTCCACCCTTCGCTTCTATGACAGCTCTAACTCTGCCAGGGAGACTTTCTACTAGGTGTCGGAATGGCAGCCCATTCTTCCTGAAGAGCTGTAGCCAGAGCAGTTCGTGATGTGGGTTGTTGTGATCTGGAGTGAAGTTGGCATTCTAATTCATCCGAAAGATGTTCTATGGGATTCAGGTCAGGGCTCTTGGCGTTCCAGAAATGGACTTGGCCAGTCCATTTCTAGAACGATATTGTCCACAAACCATTCCCTCACAGACCTTGCTTTATGGCAGGTAGCACTGTCATGCTGATACAGACAATAGTCATCACCGAGTTGATCTTCTACCGTAGACAGTACGCAACGGGTCAAAATGTCCTTGTACCCTTCTGCATTTAGATTTCCTTGAGTGTTACAAGAGGGCCAAGTCCATTCCATGAAAAACACCCTACCTTGTAACACTGCCTCCTCCAAATTTCCCTGTTGGCATTACACACGCTTGCAGGAATCTTTCTCCAGGCATTTGCCACACCCATGTGGCAGTATGACCCTCCTGTCATACTGCCACATGGCAAAGCATGATTCATCACTCCAAATCACACGCTTCCAGTTGTCCACTGGTGTTGCTCAGGAGAAATGTTTGGTTTATGCGCAGCTGCTCGACCATGGAGCCACATTCCTCTTAACTCTCAATGCATAGTCATGGTGCTGGCTGGACACTGTAGAACTCCCAGGTGATTGTTTCACTATGTTTGATGATTTCCATGAACCACCTTCTTCAACGCTTGATGGTCCTTGTCTGTCATTAAATGCAGCCACCTGAATGTGGTTTTGTTGTGGTTGTGCCTTCACGTTTCCACTTCGCAATCACGTCACCAACTGTTGACTTGGGCAACTTGAGGAGCGGTTGAAATGTCTGACAGATTTCTTACTGATGTGGCAACCAATAACTAGTCAACGTTCAAAGTCACTGAGCTCCCTTGACCTACCCATTCTGCTCGTACTTCTTATCACTGAACAACACACAGCTCCGTGCCTCCTTTTATATTGGTAAGTGAGATTGCAGTGACATTCAGATGTCAGTTTACGAATTACAGAGGGAAGGGGATGTCCAAATACTTTTGATCAGATAGTGTATTTCATCATTCCATGTTACAAGGAAAGAAGGAAGAGAAGATTGGTTGACAACATCCAAAACATGAATAAAAAAAATGAGTTATATAACCTTGGTTACATAACTAATCTTTTAATTTATCTTTAAGGTTAGTAAGTGCTTACTTTCTCTTGTCTCAGATATAGCTGAATTCACAAGAGAATGCATTATTAAAGTTCAAGAGGAAGTGAATAGTTTTTGTATTTCAAATAACAAGTCTATATAACTTATTACTAAAAAAAAAAACAAAAAAAAAAAAAAAAAGTAGAAACAGCTGAGGAAAGAGATGATTACTTTCCCCAAAATTTGAAAATAGCATGCAATCAGAGTGATGCAGCCCTGGTATCATGTGACGTTTTAAGAAACAGAAAAATCAAATTTAAATTTGCTGGAGTAAAGAATCTTAATTTGATTTCCAAGAGCTGTGTCTAGTGTCAAGGGCATGATAAGCAAGGCCAGACTTTTCTAATCTTAGCTGAACAGCCAATCTTGTCCAAAACACATGAACAAGGCACGTGATAGACAGCAGACAAGGAGAGAGAAAGAGAGGTGATAACTTATGATTGGTAGATGGTAGAAAAGAAGAGTTTCCAAGCTGATTTAAAGGTGGTATACAGATTATACTTACATAGAATCCAATACTCTTCCAATGTTCCTTTGCAACCTTGATGTAAAAAATTCTTTTTACATCAAGGTTGTAGTCTGGATGAGGGACGATGTCTATCATTATTGTCTCTCAACCAGAAAGAAACTTTGAAACTTTACATCATCATCCAAATCTTAACAGCTCTGATTGCATGTTACTCTGAAAATTTTGGGAAGTAATAATGATTAACCATTCATAGCTTCTATAGTTCGTAACTTATTCATATTTAAAAAAAAAAGTTATTTAACTTTGTATTTGAATTACAAAGGCTACTCATTGTTTTCCTTCAATCTCTAATAGTGCATTCCCCTGTTAACTGAAGTATGACTGAAACACAAGTAAATACGTGCCACATGACCCAAGCCCACATCCACTCTGAGGCAAGACAGTAAATTTGCATCACAATGTGGGCAATAAGCAATGAAATGTAACTGAATGAAAAAAATAATAATAATAATAAAATAAAATAAATCTGTATTGCTTTTTGAGGAAAGACATGTTTCAGTATTTTACTCCCTTTACCTTTCGCTTTTACATAAGAGGGGCTTATTCAACCTATAGTGCATTACTGTAAAACTCTATGTAGCTTAAAAATACTAAAATGCTTTACATCGATTTTTACAGAGGTCAAGTCTCATGAGAACTGTTACAAAAATAACCTTGTTTGTCTCTATGCAATTTTTGCTAAATATATAATGTAAATAACCCTATGGGAATTGACTGTATTTACCATTTTAACTAAAGTTTCTAGAATGTCAAAAACAAAGGCAATAGTTTGCCATTGGAATTTGTATAATAGCTATGTGTAAGAGCACAAGAAAGTTTTTATGATTAAATGTGTGAGAAAGTTGTTTGTAAGCTCTGCGCATGAACACCTTCAAAGCTAGTATCAAAGCGGTCCAGTAGTTTCAGAGAAATTTTCACTGCCCAACAAGACAAGGAAAAAAGAGCGCACGGAGGAGAAGAAAGAAAGAAAGGGCCGGCCTTAAAGGCAAAAATATAAGAGGACTGAGCCAAACATCGTGGGCAGTTTCCGGCAGAGAATCAGAGGCAGTCGAAAGGAGGAGAGGTCCAGTTGCTGACAGAGGGGAGGCAAGATCCAGCTGCTGAGAGAGCAGAGGCGAGGTCCAGTTACCGAAGCAGAAGAGGCGAAGCGCTGTTACCGAAGAGAGCCAGAGGCAGTCGGCGAAGAACCAGGAGCATAGTGACCCAAAGAAACGGACTTTACAGCAAACCCACGCCAGAGGAAAAAATTGGGAGGTCAACCGAAGCCAAAAACTGCAGAAAATTTTCAAGCCTGTATGCTGAAACTTCTTGCTTGAGTTTTTGAATACCGGGAAAATTGCAGTCCAAGAACCGCTAATACTCCGACGAAACACCCCCCTGAAGCAAGGCCTGAGATGAAAGAAGAACCATAGTGACTTTGAAGCAGGACCTTTGGAAAGTGTCATGACAAAGAGCCACCGTAAGTGTGTTCCAATCTTTAATGTACATTCTTTTTGTAATCTAGGAGATATGTCATAAATGGACTGATAAGAAATATCTATAAGAGAGTCTCGCTTATTTAATGTTCTTTGTTTTTTTATGTAAATAAATGTGTTTTAATTATATGTCAATAGAGTACAGTCTGATTGTTTATCTTTCAATGCACTGTTCCTAAAAAAATTATCGGACTTGTGAGCGGGAAACCAAGTGAGATAGCCGAAGCATATAGTTAAGTGCAAATAGACCACGACTGTTTCTGTAAAGTTTTAGTGAAGGAATTTGTGTTAGAGAAAGAGAGAGAGAAATCAACCAGCCATATTACTGAGTTTTATGCCAGTTAAAAGATATTAGTGGCACAGTCTCAATAAAATAATTTTTCTAGTATCCATAGGCATAATACTTGTAGTGGGAAAGGTAGATAAACATAGTACGCAATAGTATAAGCAAGAAAGGTTACGAGAGAGAAAGCGCACGCTGCTAATTAGAATAACGGTATTTCAAAGCCGCAGTAACCAAGCAGGCTTGATAAATAACAAGTAATACCAACACAGTTGACATTACTATCACGGAATGGAAGAAAGAGAAAGAAGAAATAAAGTAACATTTTGAAGAGTTGCTTAGTGTACTCTTCGGGAAGACATAACGGATGAGTGTTCCAAAAGACAGTTGCTGAACGAAAGAAGAAAATTTTATTCTGTGAATTTGAAGGTGAAAAACTACTGAATGGCTAAAGCAGAATGTTTTGCAGTAGATTTGCAGAGTGGGAGAATAATTGATGTCAATTTTTAAGTGATCATGGAAATCTTTGTAGAAAATGCAAGCAATGTAATGTATCTAATCTCCAACCAACAGGTCACAGGTATGAATCCCATCATGGGCGTGGATGTTTTTAATTGTCTTTGGATAGGAGATGAATTTCATATCCCAGTGTAAGACTACCACCCTGCTTACTGCAGGCAGGGTGGTAGTCTTGAAAAAAAAGTATTGAAAAAAAGTTCTGTATTTTGTCTCTAGAGCAGGGTTTTCAGACTGTGTAAAACATAAATAATAAAATACACAAAAAAATCATAAAAATTAAAATAAAAAAAATTCTTAGCCTACTTACAGTGCTAATGTACTAGAGGGTTACAACCTTTCTTAAGTGGGAACTACAGATTTAAAAAAAATGTCTGTGAAAGGAAGAGTGAAATGAACTGACAAAATGTAGATCATTAATGAATCTTACTGCACTCAACTGTACTTAGAGAATCGTTTTTAAAGAGATCTTAGGGACATCATTCAAAGAAAAATATTCACTGGTTGAACAGATTTATAACAGGTTTTGTATAGAAGCTGTTTAAGAATAAAGCAATACCCTAAGCAAAAAGAGAAAAGCTAATTTTTCTTGGATCCTGAAGAGGCAATATATAAATATATGTATGCTAAAAGAGATTGGAGGTTAGACCTATTCAAAGAAGAGAAAATCATCTTTATCCAGATTCTGATTTGATTATGCTCCAAAAAAGTATAAATGGAAGTTTTTTTCAACAAAATTAATAAGATGATCAGAATACTATTAAAGAGTGGTTTAAAGATCATAATTTCAAAACTTACAAAAGTTAATATTCTGTGTAGTGTTAAGTGTGTCAAATGACAGTTTTGTGCACTGTCATTAGCAAAACAGAATTGAACTGGCAGTTAACTGGAGATGGTTGGCGATATGTATATATCAATAAAGCAGGTGAGATTGTGTTTATCCTTACTGTGAAAGATTGTACTCCTTAACACTGCTCATCTCAATTTATGTAAATATATCTTTTTTGTTGTATTACACCATTAGGATTGCTTAAGTGAAACTGTCAGCATAGAGTAGCATGAATCTGCTCAGATTCATGCTGCTCTATTCAGACTGACAGTTTCACATAAGTACTGTTGAATTTTCTGTTATATATTCTAAGGTTAAGCTGAGGATACTCTTGATGCATATTTCCTATTTCATGTGAGATATATATATACACATCACGAGTGATATATACAATTCCCTCCCCCACAAAGATCTCTATTTACATTAGTAATTATCTAAAGATAATTACCAGAAATGTAATTTGAGAGAAATTCGTAATTTTTGAGAAAAATTTGGCACTATAAGAGTGCTCATCCATTAAGCTCCCTTTGCTCTGCTGATGCTTAACTCCTCAAGGAAGACAACATATGAAATCCACTTTCTTAACTAATGATTGTTAAAAATAATCATTCACAAACAAACAACTACAAGGATTCTCTTCAAACTTTCAATGTAGTCATTGCTGAACATATCAGGTATACTTAGTCACCTTGTTATTAAAATGGAATCTCTGCTCTATTTTAAGATTCTTTTTAATTTGTAGATCTGAAAGAAGGAAAAAAAAAAAAAAAGGCTTCCTGGTTGGCTTTCATTGATGTTTATCACATCACATGCATGCATTTATTATTCTATTTTGCCCAATCCAGATCTACATATATTGCACAAAGCAAATTGCAATAATTAAGATATTGCAAGAAACAAATATTACCTCGCCCATGAGCCAGAAGAGTCTGGACTTGCAGAATATACAACCACCTCCTAAGCAGAGAGTTCTCTGCAAACAAAGTCCTACACAAGAGCATTGTGGAAAGATTATATGATGTATTATTCATTTAAATAATGGTACAGCATAAGGAAATATCATACCAGCTGCAGGAGTCACTGGTGAAACATAGCACTGATGCTTTCACCAGAAAAGCTGGGCAAGCAAAAAAATTAACTAATGGAATAACCTCAAAACAGAACTGGAGCCAGCCATCATTAATTAATGGAATATAAGTGGAATTAAAGAAGTAACATCTACATAATGGGTCATCATGGCGCTTGACTAATAACTGGTTAAACTGGCTTGCATCCTGTTTTTTTTTTTTTAAACTAATGTGACAAAATTCAAACTGAGTGAGAGACAAAATAATTCAAACATATTTATTTAAAATATTTTCATTAGTGCAGTTGTGGAGTGCATGAATGTTATAGCTGTATGTAAAATGTTTCTGTGTCTCACAAGTGCTATATACAATTCAATCTATGAACAGAACTTATCTGAAAAGACCAACAAAACTTCACAACATATATAAAATCACACAAAACTGATTTCAATTCCCCCTCTTTAAAATCACAAGACTTCATAAAAACAAAACTACAGTTAATCCTTTTAAAATTTACAAGCACTTGTTTCCTCCATCACAAATTTCAGTCTAATCTGATAACTTAGTATCTAATATGTCATGCAAACAAACAAAACAAAAGCATGTCCTGAGAGCTTATTGTTTCCTGACATTCTGCACATATTTGATATGACAATATTCTCAGTATATTTCTCTGAAACATACAGTTCCAACTGTTATCTTAGGGAAAAAAAAACACTAAGGTTCCTTCAATGTCCCTCTTATCCTTTCTCTTTCAGAAACTTCTAAGCCCAATCATAAAGAAATCTTTCCTATTCAAAAGATGTAACCAGAAAAATAGCTGCAATGTATTTTAAAGAATACTGTGTTAGTTCAAAAAAAACAACAACAAAATAACCTCTTAGCACTTTTATCCATATTTTTAACTTGACATCCTTTAAAAACAAATTCAATCATTAATTCAGAAAAACTATTTGCTTCCCACTTAATCTTATTCTCTTCTGACTAAAAAAAGCTCTTCAGTTATACTATACCACATTTCATTTCCTTTTTTCAGAAGATAGTCTTTAATCAACTGTTCTTGCTCTCACTATGTCAAACTGCCCATTTGGAAATGCATCATCTCATTAAACCATACGGCAAACTCATGGTTAGCTATCTGTTCTACATTTGACGACATTTTAGAACAAAATGACCAGCACACAATCATGTGCTTGCCATATATGTAACAGGTTTCATGTTCCTTTTCATTTTCAGCTCTTTTAATTTCTTAGATTTAATTCTTTTTTTTTTCATTATTGGTTTACTCATGTTTTAGTGGATATCTAATAAGTATCTCTATGGCATATCAGTTAATCACTTGATAATAACATACCATCTCAGCTCCAATGAAGTCCGGGTCTAAGTACTATATCATCCTGACCGTCAAAAAAAAAAAAAAAAACCGCACACAGGCAGGTCAAATTAATAATTCTTCTTTAATATAATTCCAACTATAGATAAGAAGGGGCTGTTCCATTACTAAAAAAAGCTTTTTTTTTTGTTTAATATGAAATGTAGGCGCATCATGATTTACCAATATTTTACACACACACACACACACATATATATATATATTTTTTTTTTTCCTCCTGTCAAAATGTTAAGTTCCCAAAATAAAAAGTGAGGTACTCCTTTTATTTCTTGATATCCAAATTGTAACCGATTGTTTCGCATGGAAGAAAGAAAGCAGCAGTGAATGGCTACAACGATATATGTTATGGAGTAAATGGGTTTATTAACAAAGAAATATGTGTTTACACAAGATATGTACATCCACAACTATCAGTGGAACCTTGGTCAAATAAAGCATTAATGATGGTAGTTACATACTGTACTCGAAATGTGCACCTTGTCTTTCAAGACAGGTTTCGTAGCACATGGAAGGTTCTCTGTCGTTTTGGAGAAAAAGGGTTGGGACATCTTCTGGTCATTCAATTTTATCCCTTAGTTCATCAAGGTTTAAAGAAGGCGGGTCATGGTGGAATACCCATTCCTTCAACATACCCCAAACAATGGCATCAAGTGATGCGAGATCAGAACATGAAGAGCATGGAAATTCTGTGAACCTCGAAATGAGCTTCCCAGGGAAGTGTTCTGATAAATAGGCTCTAGAACTGTGTGATAGGTTGCTCCTTCCTGTTGGAATACCTGTGCATGAAATGGAATGTTTTTAGCACGACACATTCAAAGCAAATGCTGGGTGAACTGAATCAACACATTCTCGATGTAACGTTCGCTATTCAAAGTGACAGTTACACCACTCTCTTCAATGAAGTAGGGTCCAATTATGTCATGGTCAGAAACCTCACACCATTGACCTAGCTGTGAAGAGGTTTCTCTTGGACAAATTAGGTTTAGAGAAATCAAGAAAATCAAACCCGAAAATGCGTTTCATCCAAGAACTAGACATTATAGAGGAAGGATGGATCTTCATAGACATAGTCCAGCACATGTGCACAGTATTCCTGCTGTGTAGCACAATCCGTTGCTGTTAAACACTGATCCACCTGAATGGCGTATGTAAAGGCACCTAGCTCCTTAAGGACTTCCTGTAGTGACCACACTACAGTGTCCCCAAGTTTTATCACTGTTCGCCATTGACTGCACTTTGGAGACCATAACACTTGCTCTAGCACACACCTGTGATTCTCATTTGTGTTAACAGTTCATGGACTCCCCAAATGCCCTATGCATTTGCAGTCTTAATACTCCCAGTATGTCGTAACTTCTAGATTAAGGCAAAGATGACTACTACTACTGCTTTGGGCACACTCATGGAAACGACAAACAAACTGCTCACAAACATGTCATAGGTTTGGACCATTTGCTCTACCAACTCCATATGAATGAAAATGACACTCAACAATAAACATCTTTTCTTCCAACATCAATACCATTGCTTTAGCTAAATGTAATGGTACAGATTCTACACGTGCTCTTTATTAATGTGCATGTAGTTGAACAGCATATCTCATAGCACGCATACAGAAAGGATTGAAGTTCAGTACTTTTTTTTTGCACCATACTACAGGTACTCTAAGTAGACTGAGTTATATATAAAATCCTATATAGGGATTTTATACGTGCGAGTGAGTGTGCACACACAAAGTTTACTCAAGAAATAACAATTAAAAGAATAAAATATTACTTTCTTAGATGTTTACATGCAAAAATGGAAAAAAAATTATGAAAAAAATACATAAAAAATTGGTGGAAAAAAAAACAACTAAATAGCAGATTATATTCTTGGTTTAATCCTTTATCCAAGTAAAAGCAAACAAAGTTTGCACATGAAGTAACTTCACGAATGGGCAACTTGTATATAGAGTCTAATGGCTTCACATCACTTGCCTTAGTATCCCATAATGCAAAGCACATATCCTTACAGATATGTATAATGCTATACATTATGGGGAGGGTCAGTACCCAGACTGGTTTCAACCTATTTATTGAGGTCTCATCAGTGGGAGCCAGACTCAGAAGTGATATCAAGGATGAAGTAATACAGAAGTCATATTTTCATTAAACCAAGAATATAATTTCTTAGCATCTTTAATTTATAATATAACCAAGTAGAAAAAACTTTCAACATCTCTCTTATCCAGAGAATTTAGTAATAAGGTGTGACACCTTTTGGCTAATTGTATATGGAAATATGGGTATGGCTCCTACTGAAGAGACCTTGTTAAAATAGGTCAAAACTGGTCTGAGTAGTGACCCTTCACATAATGCATAGCATTGTACATAAGGATATATGCTTTGCATTATGCGATACTAAGGAAAGTGACGTGAAGTCATTAGCTTCTATATACAAGTTGCCCAGTCGTGAAGTTACTTCACGCACAAACTTTGTTTGCTTACATGTAGATAAAGGATTAAACCTTTAGATAATTTCTTGGCATCTTTAATTTATAGTATAACCAAGTGGAAAAATTTTCAATGAATAGCAGATATTTTATATCACACATTGTCATCTCATTCCTAAAAAATTACCATTTATGAATAACAATGTATAAGCCTAAAAATAAGAACAGGCTAGTTAACAGGTTAAATAACAATAAAATGTTGTATTGGGGGTATTACTGATTAGGAAAAGGAAGAAGTCAATATAGTATTCAACATGAAACAAAGTACTTGAATAATGGCTGGATTTTGAAATCAGTTCATGTTTTAACGGAAAAATTGGACAATAAGTTGTTTTTTACTGTGATTCACATCTATGAAAAGTTGTAAACCAATGTCATATGATCAAGTAACCACATGAAAAACTGCTGTTGAAATTGGGAAGGATGAGAGTGGGCAGTCATTTAATAGCTTGATTACAAGGCTGGTTGACTATGAGCTAGAGAGTTGTGTTTGGAGGTGCAGTGTCCCAAAAAAAGGAAAGTGACAAGTGGGATGGCACAAGGTTCTGTTTTGGGATCACCGTTGTTTAACATGTCGAATGCAACTCATTTATGATAGAATGGCCTCAACTCATTCAGAATAACAGAATGACTTTCAGCAGTGCTTACACATCCACATGATTCAGCTGTCCCAGGCCAGACTGAGTTATATAGCATAAAAAAAGGGATCTTACAATGCTTAGATTACATTGATATACAGATTCAGTGGCACTGAATCTGTATATCAATGATATAGTTCATGGTATGAAAGAAGATATTCAGCTGTTTGCTAATGATGCTAATTAGGAAAATCCATGTCAGAAGTTGTGATGCGTTGTTGTTACAAGCAGATTTAAACATGCTGTGCTCTGGGCTGAAGAATGGAGATATCAGTTCAATGTTGCTAAGTGTCAAGTTATGCACTTTGGCCGGAGAAGATTGAATGAGGTTTACCATAATAGGAAGAACTTTGCTTCAAGGAGGCAGAAGGGGATCTTGGTGGATAAGGAATCAAGTTCATTGGACACACCGCAAAAGTTTTAAGGATTACCCAAAAATTGTTGCTATAATGCAAAGAACAATGACGTGTGGATAAGGAGGCGATAGTTCCACTGCACAAGGCACTATATTAGACCTCGTTTGGATTTCCATGCTCTGGAATGTTTAAGTATGAGGATAAATTAAGAGACGGGAGTAGGAAGGGTGATATGACTGAGACATAAGTTTGTGAGAGAAGCATATCAAATAGATATAGGGAATTATTTGCATAGGATAATGGGTGATGAAAGAACTAGAGGTCATCCCTGAAAACTGGACAAAGGTCATGTGAGTAAAGAGGTGAAAAGCAGACTTTTTTGCTTGGCTGGTGGTGAGTGAGTGGAATTCACTGCCAGAGTGGGCAGTTGGTGCGTGAATGTGTTCAAGTCAAGGTATGATTGGTTATTGTGGTCTGTAAGTTTTCAGACTCATCACCTCCTGTGATGAGTCTGACTCCATAAAGGCCTGGAAGTAATACTAATTATTTAACAAATGATCATTATGCAGATCAATACAGGAAGGAAATAGAATTTATACACCTGCTAAGAGAGGCAGCACTTAAGGTAGCAGATGATGGAAGGGACCTAAGGGTGGAAGAGTATTGGACATCGTCGACTGCATTGCCTCTTATTGATGAAAGTGACCATGCAGTCTTGACTTCAGAGATTGTAAAACATGAAGCATATTCTATCAAGAAGAGGTATGTGTGGAACTACAAGGCAGGTGATTATGACAAGCTTAGGAAGAAGCCTAAATCTGTGGCATGGCATAAAACACTGCAGGGTAAGGATGATGGTAGTGCATGAGATACAGTTAAGGTCATCTAGAGCAACGCTTCCCAAACTGTGGGCCACGCCCCCCTTGGGGACCGTTAGTTTTGTTGAGAGGGGTCGTGAAATAATGAAAACAAATATAAAATGTTTTAAGACTAATAAGATAGATAATATCTATCTATCTATATAAAAATAAAAGATAACGTGCCTTGTCAAATGTATAAGATTCTAAAAATGTAATATTTGCATTTGATTTTGCGATATTCGCTATGTTTTGTATTGAATATAAATACAATAAATAGTTTGGGAAGCACTGATCTAGAAGAAGCAGTATTAAATGGTATACCTAGGATAAGCAGGGTTAATCAAGTAGGAGTTAGATGGATGGTTAATATCATTAAGTAAGAGCTTCAGAAGAAGAAAATGCTGCAGACTATATAAAGAGAAAGGTGACCAGCAAACTCATGAGCAGTACAAAGCTCGGGCAAGCAAGGTGACCAGCATGGCAAGGAAGGCAAAATCAGATTGAGAAGAATCTAGCCAAGCAGGCCAAAGGAAATCCCAGAGAGCTCTTTCATTATGTGGCAAATAAGAGGAAGAATGACTATGGAAGATTAACTTTAATGAGTGACAATGGTCATGAGGAGACAGAAGCGGATAAAACAGTCGAGTTACTGATTGACCACTTTATAAGGTATATCATCCTAATGAGGTTACTTTAACCTATGTGACAGACACTAATGTGGGAACACAGGTGGATTAATTGGAAGTTCTTATAATATTGCAGAATCTCAATGCAAATACAGCTGTGGGATTAGATGGGATATTAGCTAAGGTTTTGTGAAAATGTGCAAGAGAACTGGCAATGCCTTTGACTAAACTGTTTAAGTCTCAGTTCTGGTAGAGTTCCAAGGGAGTGGAAAGAGGGCAAAATTATTCCTCTGCATAAGGGAGGTTCTAAGACTACAGTAGCAAATTATAGATCAACATCTTAGGCATAGTAGTAAAAGTACTAGAAAAATTGGTAAAAAAGAGAATTCAAGAATGGGTAGATAAAAATGTGATACTGTATGAGGATCACAGCATGGCTTTGTGAAGGGTCGGTCATGCCTTAGTAATTTATTAACTTTTTATGATAGAGTAACAGCTGGGTTGGATAAAGGATATGGCTAAATGATGATTTAGTCAAGGCATTTGACAAAATACACATGGAACTTTGTTATGCAAATTATAACAAATGGGGGATGGATATGACACTGGTTAAATGAATAACAGGGTGGCTGCTGAACACATATCAAAAGTGGTATATAGAGGGGCAGAATCAAGTAACTAGTGGTGTGCCGCAAGCTTCAGTGCTGTTTTTAATTTGTACATAAATGATATAGAAAATAACCAGAAAAGAAACATTCAGTTGTTTGCTGATGCGAAATTAGGTAGTGCAATAGCTAATCAAGATGATGCGGAGAGCAACACATTGATGACACTGTACTCCATGAAATAGATGAAGCTAGAGATTTAGGGGTGGTGGTAGATAGAGAGTTAAAGTTTAAAGGACAAATTGCTAAGGTAGTCCATAAGATTACTTGGCTATTGAAGAACACATTAACAAGTATAGATAAGGAAGTTATTCTTCTTTCTAAGGCCTTGATACACCCACATCTAGATTACTGTGATCAAATCTGGTCCACTGATTTTCTTGCAGATGGAGTAGTGGTAGAGTGGGTTCAGAGGTGAGTGGCCTGTGGAATATAGAAGTTGGTTGATAGGAAAAAAGAGGGGATATGACAGAAACTAGTTGCATAAAGGATTTTATAGGGTACATGCAAGGGAAATGTTTCACCACATGGCTAGTAGGACAAGAACAAAGGGTCATCCCTGGAAGTTAAATAAAGGTGTGGTTAGACTAGATTTTTTTCTTGGAGAGTTGTGAATGAGTTGCCAGAGTTAGTTAAAAGTGTTTTTTCTGTTAATGGGTTCAAGGAGAGGTATGATAGATTGTGTGGATAGATGTGTCTCCTGTGGGGAGTCTTCAGACTCCATGGAGGTGTTCCTATTATAATAATAATACACAGACTGTATTTAAATTTTAAATCAGCAGTTAGAATTTAAAGAGACATAGGAAGATGCATGCCTCGAAAACTCTTAATATTAGGTATAAGATAATTTTGCATGTTTTTGCCCTTGCTGTTCATTTTATCTCACATGAAAGAAAAGCGACATTAAACTTGATATCAAAATCCGAGATATGCAACTCAGCTCTTTGCTTGGTGCAGATAATACACTACTAAATAAATCCACTACATGAATAATATCATTTTCAATGAAATACATAAGGAAAAAAAATAGCAAAAACAGCATCGTGTTTTGAGACAATTTAATTTTAATTCTGAGAGCTGTATTAGAAATAAAGTAATTTATCAAAGGTTAACCAATGAAAGACTTCTGAAATTTTTTAATATGGTTTGAATGTCTGGAAAAACTCTTAACCCTTGGGAAAAAAAAGCATTGGTCATCCCAATCTATAAAAACAGAAATAAAGACGACTGAATTAGTCTGCTAAATACAGAATATAAAATATATGCAGGAATATTAAAAGAGAAGCTAAACAGTATTGTAGAGGACAAACTACTAGAAGGACAAAATAGTTTCCAAAAAGATCAATCATGCATAGATCCAATTTTTACTCTAAAATGATTAATAGAAAAGAGAAGAGAATTTCAAAAAGAAACGCACGTGGCCTTTATTGATTATAAAAAAGCCTTTGACAAAATTAGTAGACCAAAACTGTTTAAAATATTAACCAATTTAAACATACCAAACCAACTTTTACAATCCATTCAAGAAATACATACAGGAAATAAAATAGCAGTTAAATTAGAACACATCTCAGAATGGAAAGATATATCAAGAGGAGTACGACAAGAATGTACCCTCTCACCTCTGCTTTTCAATAAAATTATAACAATCTGGAAACAGTATAACCCATTTAGTATACAAATAATCCCACAAATGAAGATAGATATACTACTATTTGCAGATGATCAAATAGTATTAGCTACTATCAGAAGATGATCTATAAAGATCATTAAATGATATCTCAAAATATAATATGACAATATCTAAAGGAAAAAAAAATAATAAATAATGGCATTCAAAGGAGAAAACCCAATAAGAAGTAAAATAGTGATAGATAATAAAATATTATCTATCACTATTTATAATATTAGAATTTATTATTTATAAATATTAGGCAAATACTTTCAGATACTTGGGATGTGATTTATCATATGAAGAAGAAAAAGACAGACACCAAAATATCAAACTTTGTCAAAGTAAATGGCATAATAAATAATATATTTAAGCCATCGCTAGTATAAAAACACACTAGAATCAGACTATATAATGTCTTGTCGAAACCAACTTTACTATATGGAAGTGAAACATGGACCATCAAAACGAAAGATGAATTTCTCAGAAAAACAACTGGATATACCAAGTGGGACCATAAAATGAAGAAATTTTATAATCCCTGAATATAAAACCAATTAATTACTACATAAGACATTAATTACTACATAATATTATATATATATTGAAAAGCAGAGGCGAGAGGGTACATCCTTGTCATACTCCTCTTGATATATCTTTCCAATCTGAGATGTGTTCTAATTTAACTGCTATTTTATTTCCTGTATATATTTCTTGAATGGATTGTAAATATATAAACAAAAATGGATAGAACATTTAAATCGAATGGACAACGGCAGACTACCAAAAATATCATACAGATATAAAATAAGTGGAAAACCAAGAAAGAGATGGCATGAGACTGGAACAGGTCACCTGATCTAAAATCCATATTAGGAAGAAGATCAAAGGTTAACCACCCAAATGAAAATTTTAAGAAGAATTATGGGAGTGAAATGATATAATTAATACAGGTTTACATTAAAACGAAGATGTCAGAAAGAAAAGGATTGCATGATTGCTACCAACTGCATTAGTAGCAATCAAAAATGTGTGCAAACATAATCTAAGGATATAGGCACAAATGGAATGGAAGAAGAAACATTTACTAACATTTCCTCTTCAACATCCTGGCATCAAACACCTGTTGTAGATAAGTGTTTGATGCCAGGATGAGAGAAATAAGTCCCAGGAAAGGCTAAAATAGGATTCATGTAGCAACCAGAATCTTAAAAAACCAAACAAAATGTAAGATATGGCAAATTAATTTGGAAGAAAACTGATAAAAAGAAGCTAGTACAATCAATCACAATTGCAAGTTCCTAGGGACCAGAGAAATGGTTTGTTATAGCACAAGGATTGTTATAGTAAATTTTTATATGGCTATCCCACCCCAACTCTATTCCCAAGAAACAAAGAAAATAGTGCGAAATTTTAAATGATACAGAATACAAAGGATTGGCAGAAACCATCCATAAAGCATACAAAATAACAACATGGAAAAAAAAAGACAAATACCAACAATAATGGAAGAAATAAGAAGTAGAAGATTGCAAAATTATCAAAAATGAAAATCCAGAATTAACACTTAAATTTTGAAGTGTTACATTGGCTTAAACTGATTTTACTTACCTGAAATCTTCATAATGAAGAAATCTGTACAATTAAAATCAACAATAACCTGAAAAGTTAGGCAGCCAGTCAACTTTATAATTGTTCAACTTCAATTGCAAAGAGGAAAGAGATATAAGCAATGAACAACTAGACTGCATTGGTCTGCATAAAAGGAGAGGAAAGGAAAGTGATTTTCTTTGTCCAATCACTATCAAATGCCAGACAATTTAATTAGGAAATTTTTTTTTTTTTTTTTTTTTTTGCTGAATGCAATCCTGTCAAGTTGCACTATTTGTAAATTACTCCTTTGATTCTGAGTAGTCTAACCCATAAGTTTAAAATAAAATTAAACTAAACTGCAAATCAACTTTACACACAGATTTGTAGCCCAACAAATCATATATATCTTATCCTCTTAACAATTTACCTCATTAAGCGAAAAGCCTTCAAACAAACACTTTTATAACCAAAGAAAATCTTGAATTCAATCATATCAAACACACAAATATATACATTATGAAATTAATATAAATGAACTATGCAACCAACATATCCCAAAACAATGAAAATCACACTTTCTACATTTCTCCCTTTAATGTAAAAGCTATTAGTTTTTATCCTTGATGGACAAACTTTTGGAATTTTAGTATCTTGAATTCACCCAGGAGGAAGAGTCATACAGAAAAATCTTCTACCTTGTATAACAATACAAATTCAAGATGCATGAAGAATTTATTTAATCACTTTAGAATGCATTTACTTTCATTGAAGAAATAACTAAAATCAAAGCAATCACTTCTAATCACCAAGACTGGAGATCCTAAAATCAGTTCGTGACTCAAACTTTATTAAGCCCATAACTGAGTTTTGTTTTGTATAACAACAACAAAAATTAAAGATGCATGAAGAATTTATTCAATCACTTTAGAATGCATTTCAGGTCTAATCACCAAGACTGGAGATCTTAAAATCAGTTCATGACACTCGAACTTTAAGCCCATAACTAAGTCCCCCCCCCCAGTTTTAACTGAATAAATCCTATATGAATTAATTACCAGTAAACTTCACACTGATTAAGTAGTTCACTACAACAGTTAATCATTCAAACTTCATACTTTTTTTTTTAAAAGCATTTTCTCTCTGTGTTCCATTTCTAACCTTTCTTCTAATTTCTGTTTAATCTTCACATACTGAAAACACCACAATCTCCTCTCTTTCAAACCAGCTAACCCTTAGTGACACCCATTATTGTTCTTTTCACTTCTATGAATGCCCAATAAAGTAGCCGTGCACCAGTCTCCCCCCTGTGCACTGCCATTACCGGTTTCAGTGCTTGGCAACATGACAAAGTACTTTTCATAGTGCTAGAATGATTTATTTATAATTTATTTACTTTTTACTTAATTTATTTAAAATTAAGTATATCATCATCATGACACTATGACAGCACTACATGATTAAGTTTACATTATTATTAGTCTCCTATCAAATTTTACTCCCATCTATTACTTGTAAGCACACCATATCATCGTATCTAACATTTTGTTCTTAGGCAGTTCTAACTGAATCAATTGACCTCGACCTTGGTCTTCCTTTGGACTTTCCTGCCATCTTAGCATCAAACACCTGATTTCCTAATCTTTCTTCTCCCATTCTATTTAAGTGGCCATACCACCTTAGATTAGCTCTGCTTACACATTCTTGAATACTAATAGTGTCAAGTTCCTTTCTAATATCTTCAATTTTAATATGATTCTGCCATTGATTCACTCTAATTTTTCTCAGAACCCTGACATCTATGGTCTCTAGTCTTTGATCAAGTGCTTTATTTCTGATCCAACTCTCAGATGCATAACTTAAAATGGCTTGAACACTGTCTTGTATGCTGTTAGTTTGGTGTTTTAGAAAAAGCCATCAAAAACTTGAAATGTGGAAAGACAGCTGGAGTAGATGATATTCAACCAGACATGCTTAAGTATGGAGGTATAAAAGTTTTATACCTTCTAATGTCTCTGTTATTCAATATAAATTTATTTAGATTGAATAAGAGAGAAATTAATCAAAACCCATTGCACCAGCTTTGCTTATTTTGTTGTATATTTCCAGATTTAACCTGCCATCTTCACTAAAAACAATGTCTAAATAGATTAAATATTTCACTTGTTCTATAGGATCTCAATTCAGAATGATGCTGAAGTTTTCTATGTTCCTGCATATTTTCAGAGTTTTAGTCTTTTTAATGCTGATGTTCATGCTAAATTTGTCACAGTTGTTATTCAATTTAGTTAAAGAATCCTTGCACTAGATGTGTTTAGGAGTACATCGTCTTCTGCATAAAGCAAAAGATAAGTTGAGCAGCTCCAATGCCACTCTCTTTCATAATGTGATTCATATAAATGATGAATAACAGTGGAGATAATGTGCATCCTTAAGTATTTTACATCAAACCATCTTCCTGTATTTTCTTCAATTCTAACTGCTGACTGATATCTTAAATACAGACTATGTATTGCTTTGTATAATGTTCCTTTCACCCCATACAAGTGTAATATTTCAAAAAGCTTTTTCTCTAGGCACCTTGTTATATGCCTTTTCTCAACTATTTGTCTTAAAGTGACTATCTGATCTAGACAACCTCTATTTGGCCTAAACTCAGCTTGTTCTTCTCCAAGTTTCTCTTCCATAATCTTTCTCAACCTCTTTTCACATATGTTTGCATAAATCTTACCAGGAACACTTAATAGAAAAATTCCTCTGTAATTCTCACATTCAGCTTTATTCCTTGTTTTGGGAATTCAACTATGTCCAAGCCTTCTGAATTATGCAGTGTAACCATTGCAAAACTTTTATACCATCATACTTAAGCACGGCTGGTTGAATATCATCTACTCAAGCTGCCTTTCCACATTTCAAGTTTTTGACAGCTTTTTCTACCTCTTGAAAATTTTCTAGTATGGTACTGTCATTGCTTGGTTTATTTAACAGTCTTTCAAAGTAATTACTACAGACATATAGGATAGGAATTAAGTGTGTGTGTGTTTTCTACAATTGCAATTTAGCATTTCTCACAAGGAAAAAGTTTTTTAAACAAATATTTGTATGGATATGAACAACATAATTATTTCAAAATCTGACAGCGCATACAAATATAAGTAAGCAAATTTCTAAATTAACTTCTTTTATATCTAGGTAAGACTTCATTAGCTAAAGGCTAGTTATCCAAAATGTCTTGCTTGTGACATATAAACATAGACAGGAAGAAAACACACTTAACTTTATAAAATACTACATATACTGGCTACTGAATTAGAAACTTTTATGCAGATGTACATAAACACTTATGCAGCGTATATGCAAAATACATGATCACATGCATCACCACATATACTAGGCAAATATTTAAGAATGCTGCTGGTCATTAATCATCAACAGTGTTGATTGCAATGGAAAAAAAAAACAAAGGATCTTTAGGAGTCAGATAAAGGACTTGTCAATGCCCATCTGGCAGGAGCCATGATTTTGAAAACAGCAGAGCTGACTGGTTTCTCTAAAGATGAGATATCTAGGATGTTTAATCAGCAGGAAAATAACCCACATTGCTTGTCTAAGAGACATAACTGTGGTCCTAAGACAGTCTCTGTCAGGAACGAGATCATTGATCTGAGAAGGCTTATATAGACAAACAGAACTTCTTGTGTGCAGCAATTGACCAAAGCAGCATTTAATGAAGGCTATTCCTGACCCATGTCTCACTGAACTATGCACAGGGAATAGAAGAGGATCAGTATTGACAGTTGCATGCCTATATGGAAATGATTTCTAATTCAGTGGGTAGTATGTATACCATATTATGATAATAATCAATTTTTTTTTTTAAACTGCGAGACATCTGATTTTAATTCAGGCATCCTACAGTTATCATGATGCAACACTTGAAAAACTTACAAATTTGTGTGTCTCTACCTCCTCTTATTCACCTATTTCTCAAACTCTAAAGACCACTTTTTTTTTTTGTCCTCATACATATAATTTCAGACAGAATCTTAGTTACCCTTTGCTGGGTATTTTCAATTACTACCTCCCAATTTCCATGAAACCCAGGTGACCATATCTAAGCATAATAGTTGAGACATGGAATTTCAAGTTGGGTGAAGTGAGAGAATAACTTCCCTAAGTCAGTATTCTCTTCAGCAATCAGCTATTTAATGTGTTACCATAACCATCTGAGCGATGTTGCCCTTGATTTTCAACTATCCATCAATCTTTACAGGTGGCTTCAATGACCACTTGCAGCAAATGCCCATTAATATAATACTCTGCCTGCAATGTCTCAGTATAATGCATAACCTTAAATTTAATAACAATTAACTGACTATTATCTCACATAACCAGACTGTTCAAATTAGCTTTGTCGAGATATGGCATTAGCTATATCCCTTATCATATTTTCCAACTCTACATCCAGCAAATAACTTGATATTCTCTAAAGAAAAAACGTTTCTTAAACTTTGAAATTGCAGAATTTTACATAAAAGTATTTCTTTTTCAAAGAACCCCTATGAAAATTTTCATGAATTATTCAAGAGGATATTATGACAATAGATGACATGCAAAATATTTTAATCAAGAAAACAGGAAAAAGAAATGTCAATTTATTAAAAATATTCATTCGCTAAATGCACACATCTTAATGAGAAATATGAGTATGCATCAAATGACAAATTACCAATTTGGTGCAATGTTTGTTAGAAGGTAAGTGGATCTTAAAAGTAGGCATCAAATTCAATCTTTCAATGTTTTGAGAATCTACTTTTGCACAGGTATGTTAATGGAAAATGAAGTAAAGTCTAAATGCTGTTTTCACTTAATGAGTCATAGTCACTATCAATTGCTACCCAAAGTTTATCAAGTGATAAAGTGCTTTTCAAATTTTTCAATGCATCTGAAGAAAGATCTGCCAACATCATGATCATCAAGGATTTAGGCCTAGTGGCCTGTTCTGACTTCATTCCATCTTTTCCTTGTCTTCCAACTAGGTCGTATTGAAGTATCTTTATAAGTCGTATGGAAGTATCTTTATAAGTAGTCTTGAATTTTCCATTCTTTCAATATGTTCAATCCGCTTCTGTGTTCATATATTTTGTCCAATACCAAGACTTTTTAGTTGTTACATATTTCTAGTTTTTGTCCCTGCCAGCTGTTCTTAATAAGAATTTTATTTCTCTGGTTTCTACTATTTTTTTCTTATGCAATTTTTGTGGTCCATAAACTTCTTTATAGTAGAGATCTTGTCAGAACTACATGAATTCTTTTCCTGTATGCTACTGAACTTGGTCAGGTCTGAAAATATTACTATCATCCCTGTTATCATTAGGAAGTTTGAAATTTTGATATCAACATCAGTTTCTTTTGTATATGATATAGTGCATCCAAGATATTTGAAGCAATTAATTTCTTAAATTTTATTTTCAATCAGGATTTTACTTGTGACTGCAGATAATGATTTAAAAGCCTTGATTTTTGTTTTTCCTGTTGATATTTACATTCCAAATTTTTTTTAGCAATTGGGGTAATAGTCCCACGATCCAAATTAAATGCTAATTTTATATTTTTCTTCTATTCCTTTACCATTTCATCTATATAGATATTAAATAAGAGCAGTGATATTGGGCATCGATGACAGAGTCCTCTGTTTATTGATTTCTATTCTGTAACTTTTCATCTGGAAACATATCTTTCATTCACAGATGTTGTACAGATCAAAACTCTACAACAAAAAAAAAAAAAAAAACAGTCTTGGCTTGATGGATAATAGTCATGCAATCTAAGCAGCAACATTTTGAATTGACTAATCATAGTCAGTTTTAGTTGGTTAGAATTCTAATTTTCATCCCTCTTTTCTACCTCATTTATCATTAAAGCTCTGAATATATATGAAAGCATTTATTTTCAATTGTTTGGATCCAAAAATTTCATTTTTAAAATGTTGTTCTATATTTATTATAACTATCAAGTATCACTTTCCATGTTGTACAGATCAAAACTCTACAACAAAAAGAAAACACAGTCTTGGCTTAATGGAAAATAGTCATGCAATCTAAGCAGCAACATTTTCAATTGACTAATCATAGTCAGTTTTAGTTGGTTAGAATGCTAATTTTCATTCCTCTTTTCTACCTCATTTATCATTAAAGCTCTGAATATATATGAAAGCATTTATTTTCAATTGTTTGGATCCAAAAATTTCATTTTTAAAATGTTGTTCTATATTTATTATAACTATCAAGTATCGCTTTCCATGTTTCTTGATGAAGAAATAAATTAATCTCATTCAAATGTTGAAATAGCTGCAAGATAAATATTTCTTAAATTATACTTCACAAATTCTTGTTTAATCCTTTATCCAAGTGAAAGCAAACAAAGTTTGTACATAAAGTATCTTTACAACTAGGCTACTTGTACATAGAAACTATTGACATCATATCAATTGCCTTAGTATCCTATAAGCAAAAGCATACCTTCCTTTTGGACATGTCTAACACTATGCATTATGGAAAGTGTCACTACTCAGACCAGTTTCAACCTTTACTGAGGTCTCATCATCAATGGAAGATGAGAGCCATGAAGATACCAAGGTTGAATTAATGCAGAAGTCATTTTCTTTGCACAAATAGTCAAAAAAGCATATCACCTTATTAGTAAAACTCTAGATCAGAGATACTTGTTGTAGAAAGGATTCACCCCCCCCGCCCAACTTGGTTACAAAGTAAATTATATTCTTGTTTAATCCTTTATCCAGGTATGAGCAAGCAAAGTTTATATATGAGGTATCTTCAAGACTACGTCACTTGTATGTAGAGGCTGTTGACTTCACATCTCAGAGACTTCAATAAAGGTCAAAAACCAGTCTGAGTATTGACCATGACATGTATAAAGCAACAATATGGAAGTGTGAGATACTAAGGCAACTGATGCAAAGTCAACAGCCTCTCTATACAAGTAGTCTAGTCTTTGTTTGCTTATACTTGAATAAAGGATTAAACAAGAAGGTAACTTCTTATCAAGTATAATCACTTTGTAGCCTAGCGAGCACAAACTTTCTACATCATTTCATGTTCCAATACAATTCTGAAGAATTGCACAAGATCACAGCTTTTGTTCTAAGGGAGCTGGACTTTATAAAATTTGCTGTTTTAAGTTGCTAATATCTGATCCAACTTAGCACTTAGTATTTTACTTGCTAACATTTCTCAGTATACTATGAAATGTGCACTTTTATACTTTTGCTGCTTATTTCATTTTTGCAATTAATCCTGTGTTTACACTGACCATGTTTGCCATGCTTTCATTATAAACCGAAATGCAGTATCATTTTTAAGTCAGCACTTAAAAAATAACCTGATAATGCCAAAAAAATTTCAGCACCAGCTGTATGACTCTTCCATCCCAAGGAGACAGATTGCATTTTTTCAAACTATGCACCCCCACCCCGAGTATTAAACAGCACGAGAATTCTACTTTAGTTCATTAAAACTAGTAACTAGTGAAAAGAGTATAATACAGAATTTATGTTGCAATTAATACTAATCCTTGAAGTAATATCAGGAAATGATAGTATATTTGTCAAATCTACTGTCTCTAATAGTGAACTAGCAGATGACAATTTTAAATACTATACAGAAATAAAACTTAGACAACTATTACGGTAGTTCCTGCAAGACGGCTATAGCCAGAGTTAGCCTTCTGTAAAATTCTATCCCATTTATCTTCTCCCTTAATATGGTAAGCTCAATATCTGTCAAAAATAAGTATCTTAGCTTTACAAAAAGCTCATCAATGCTTGGACAGAGCAGCTAATCCTATCTGCAAAACTGCAATATATATATCAACTGCAAGTTTTTCATTCCATGTAAGTCCAGCTAACCTACCTTCAGATGAAAACCTTTATAAAGGTTCTTCAAACCCAAGTTCCAACCAAAGGAAATCATTAATGTTTGAACTAGAAAGGCTCTATATGCTTCAGTCTTAAACAGTATAGAACAAATCCTTCAGTTATGTTTTCTGTGCTGATTAATCAAACATGATTGGGGATCTGTACTACACATCAGATACAATGAAATATTGTGTCATGCATTATCTCTACTAAACACTATAATGAACTAGTAGGACCACGGGATTTTTTGTTAAAATGACATTGTACCTATGGACATTGGCCAGGACTTTTCAGTAAACTGTTATAGTGGGCAAGCTGTTGCATTGCAATAGACTTTTGCCAAAAATTCTTAAAATTTTTTGGTGATAAAGCTTTTTTTTTTTTAATTTAATTAAATATATGCAGATCACATATACTGCAGACTACGCACATAGGATTAGCTGCTCTGTCCTATGTACTGTAGCTGTCAATCTTACAAAAGGCCACAGAACCTACAGCATATTAATGTGTTGAATAAAGCAATCTAGTTTTCTTGAACTATCCTCTAGTTTCATAAGCAGTCTTTGTTTTTCAGTAATATCTTATAAAAATAGTCCTTGACTAACTTCAGAAGTTTAGAAATCATTTATACATTTACTAAAAGCTGAAGGGCTGTTTTTTTAATTATTGTGTTATTATTATAATAATATTTAATAATAATTAATTATTACATAAAATATTTTTAATTATTATTATTGCAAACACAGAAGGGCTGTTTTGTTTATAGTTATTATGAATTGATTACTTGCCACTGGTCTCCCTTTCCACATACTTCATTGCTTATTAAAGTAACATGCACTTACCTTTGTTCTTGAAATGTTAATACAAAAGGATTAATTGTAAAGGCTTGGAATCTTAGTTTCAAATTCATTCTCACTGCTAATGAATTCCAGAAATTATATGTTGATAAAGATCAGTTATAAAAGAATTACATGTAGTCATTCATAGCTGACCAAGAACTGTCATGCAATAAACACTGATAAAAATTTCAAATTACGATCGTCAAAAAAAAAAAAAAAGACCAAATTTCAGCAACTTAATATTTTAAGATTCATTATTAATATGCAAGAAGCACCACTCTGACATATTCAAAAACAAGATAAACACTATTCTCATATCCTAAAAAAAAAAAAAAAAATTATATTGAGGTCTAATTATATATTCAATTTAGATATATAAACAACCTAAATTTATAATAATTTTAAGGATTAAATCCTTGTTTTCATCAATAATCTAGGCTGAAATTCCCAATTTACTGTACATGATTAATATAAATTCTTAAAATTTTAAACCTTTCAAATATGTTAGTCAAAATAATCCTATCATTAATTACCATCTTCAAGTACTGAACAATACAGGTGAAAAAATGCAAAGATGAAAAAACAGGACTGAAACTGCAATGCAAGACATTTCACTTTGAAATTATTGTTCACATGTTACTAAAAAACAAATACATTAAAAAGCATGACATTTTTGCTATAAGAGATCAGTCTTGAATCAAAATTTAATAAGTTTAATAATGCAGAATGTAAACACTGGTTACACTTTAAAACATTACCAACAATGAAAATAAACATGTGAATGGTAAGAGCCTTTTCTATGTACTGATCAATACTTCATATAACTGAAAGAATGCTACTAGTAAGGTGAAATGTTCATGACTGGTTACATTCTGACTAGCTATTTACCAAAAACATGGCATGACAAGAAAAGCCTATATAACATCACTGTAGACTATAACCTCTTCATGTTAGTCAACCTTTCCTGCAAAATTGAAAGGATGTTTAGGCAGCAATATCTAACATATCACCATATTATTTTGGAATAGACGTTTGTGCAGTATTTGCCATTGTGGTCTCACAGAAATTCATCTATGACTTAAAGACAATTACATATGTCCACAGCAGAATTCAAAATTCACAGTCTAGCAGTGACATTATCCACATGGCCAATACAGATCAAGCATGGTATACTTTTTTTTTCCAAGCCATTTCAGGCTTCAGGTTGATTATAGGAGAATTTTTATATTCATTTAATTTCCTTTTTTTTTGTTAAAGATTTTTCCCCTAGAGTATTCAGATTTTTGATTTTCTCTGCAGACACTACTGTTTTGCATTTACACTATTATTATTTTAGATTCATATTATTCTATATTAGGTTTCTGCATAGCTATATGGTAAATTTCATGATGCTAGGTTTGCAGAAGAAGGAACATCATAGGTTTCATTCTAGTCACTTGCAAACAGGAACTCTTTTCTAAGCCTTTTTTCCATTAATTTGAATTTTTTTGGTGCTAACAAGTATGGTGGTTTTTCTAGGAAGAGTAACTTGGGATTTTAATCTTGCAACTTAGCAAAATTAATAGCAGAAAATACCACCATTTAATTAAGAAAACATCTGTGTTGCACCCATCTAACATACAGGGAAATGAACTCAAGCTCAGTATTGGTGAAAGACAGTATCGAGTTAGGACAGGGTCATTTTTGTTTTTCCATTCTGTAGGAATGGAAAAATTCTGAAAGAAAATTTTGAAATACCATTGTTCAATTATTTAAAATTAATGCTCAGTCAGCTGAAACCACGGGGAAATGCATCATCTTTTAACTGCATGTGTTGGCCAGCAAAAGTCTACCCCATCAAACTAATTTTTCTTGAATATTCAAGAAAAATTATATTTCAGTGTAGAGTTCACCTCTGAAAGCTGCTCAATAGATTCTTTTTTAAATTGTCTAATATGCTGTTCTTTTCAATATATCTTGCTCAAAACTAAATAACTATTCCTATTGTAAATCCCCTATATATGTGTGTCTGAATCAACATGAAGATATCACTATCGATAATAACACAGTCAATAAAGCTTATTTCTTTGGTCTCTCCATGTGAATTTGTGACCATTGTTTTTTTTTTTTTTTTACTCCCCTCTCCTACTGTCCTTTGTAACAATCTCCCTTTGTATATATATTTCCCAAAACATGCAATTTTTCACAAGTTTCTTCTTGACCTTCTGCTTGTTCACTGTAATAGTGTCCATTAAACTGAACAGAATGTTGTGTTTGGGATCATAATCAACAAAAGTGAAATCAAACCTGAATTTAATGTTGTTTCACCATTCTGAGAAAAGAAACCTGTGGCATACTTGAATTATACTAAATGTACCTCATGTAGCATTAATAAAGGACTGTAATGACACTGTACTTCTGACTAATACCAGTTATTGTAACTTTGAAAGATAGCAACTTGGGTGCATTTTTGTTAATGATTTTTTTCATGAGTTAATTTCAAGAGTTTAGTTAAGAGAATTAATATTCTCTAAATAAAGGATAAAGACTTCATTTCTAGTTTTGCGTTCTCTCTCTCTATATATATATATAGCAAACCCTGCTATATAACACTCAATCAGCAATAAACTATCAACAAGTCTTGAATAAAACCATAGGTATGTTGCTAAAAGAAATTCACTTAGCAACTATGTGGTATGTGCTTGTAGTCCTAATGAGTTTGTTATAATGAGCCAACTGTACATTGAATTCAAAACTCAAGGGACTAAAAATTATCAGCTTTGTAAACCAATTCAAATTATATGAATGTGTCCATAAAGTATATTCATGCCTACTTAAATCCTTCAAATTCATTGAGTATGCGAGTATATAGCAAAGAATGCCTAGTGCTGAGTAAGATAAAAATGAGCATCTCATTAAATGGAAAAACATCTACCAAAGTTATGAAAGGAATCAGTCAAACAACCGTGTCATCTGTCAAGTCCCATATACAAATGTTATAAAAAACATACATTTTTAAAAACTAAACTTTTTGTGAATCAGAAGAAAAGTTTTAACTCAGCCAACCAAATACACATGTAGTTGCCTAAAAAATAAAAACACAGGGCTCCAGAAATATGACTTAAATTTACTAGCCATAGAAAAATCCTTACTCGCCCAAGATATTTCCAGTCTACTTTTTTTATAAATATTGTTATAGGTGATTAAAAAAAAAATATTAAAAATATATTCACAAAACAAAGTGATACATTCTTTAATTCTCACTATATATTACATCAATTATACAAAAATATGCATTCCTTTAATGTGGGTTTAAAATGTACACCACAGCATAGCTCATCACAACTCAGTTTTTATTTTTCATTTACTGTTCATAATGAAAGGTGAATTTATATAAATGATCCAACAATTTAACAGGAAAGACAATAAAATTCATAAAAACAAGAAAGTAGGTGGCACTGAACATGGAGCAAGACTCACTTTTCATGATGCACTCAAGTCACATGATCCAGTTTTTGATTAGTCTTTGTAAGTTAATTGTATTTTTTTTAAAAAATAACAATATTAAAAAGATTTATGCATTGTGCAAAATTTTCAAGCATAATTAAGCATTAATAGCACTAAGCAATCCATGTTGCAAGCTGTAAAAACAAACTTAGGACAATACTATATTACAACTGTGCAACTGATTAAGGGGGGTAAAGGTGTTGGAAGAATAAGATATGTGGTACACTACAGTAATTAGATTGTACCAATTTGAATTTTTGTGTTTATAATTTTACAGGTTTATTTTGCTAATCAAATTTTCTACACAGCAAAAAAAAAAAAAAAAAAAAAAGAATAACTACAACGATATATGTTATGGAGTAAAAGGATTTATTAACAAAGAAATATGTTTCCACATGATATGTACATCCACAACTATCAGTGGAATCTTAGTCGAATAAATGATGGTAGATCAATCACATGCTCAAAATGAGCACCTTGTCTTTCAAGATAGGTTTCGCAGCACATGCAAAGGTTCTCTGTCGAGGGCTGTACTTATTCACAGGCACATGACTCTAGCTAGAGATCCTGAAAAATCAGAATCAATATAAGGACCAAAAACAATGAAAGGGGCCCCAGAACACTAGCGCCTTGGAAAAAGTGTAAATACGGCCCTGTCTCTGTCATCTTGAAGAAAAGGGTTAGGATATCAGCTGGAATGTACGGAAAAGACAAACAAACTGCTCACAAACATGTAGGCTTTGTCTATTTGCTCTACCAATTCCGTATGAACAAAAATAATGTTCAACAACAAACGTCTTTTCTTTCAACATCAACACCACTGCAACGGCTAAATGTAATGGTGTAGACTCTACGCATGCTCTTCTATTAATGTGCATGCAGTGAAATGGCATATCTCATAGCGTGCATACTGAAGGGGGGGTGTCAAAGTTCAGTACAGTTTTTTTTTTTTTGCGCCATACCGTATTATGAGAAAAGCACAATTAATTGTCTATCACATATATCATGTGTACTGTATATATGTATAAGGTTAATACTGAACCAAATGAACGTATGAGATTTGATTAAAAATTTATTTACTGGAAATGAGAAATGCAATTTAATTTAAATGCATGTATGATAAAAACTTACTTGGTTTGCAATGAAAAACATACATGTTTACAAACATAACTGAAGTGTACAAGATTTACTATTTTCAAGTAAAGCACCATAACTATAACCACATGTAACGGCAGCTCATTTTTTTCCCCTTCATGACTGAAATGAAAACCAGAAGTATGATGCATAGTGGAGCATGCACGGAGTGAAAAGAACATCATAATATCACTGTGAGAGAAATGAGATTTTTGGAACTCTAAAGTGGATATTTATGAATTCTTTTCATACAGAAAGGAAAGGATATCAATTGTTACGTTACCACAATGATGACAGAACTGTTGGGGGGGGGGGGTATAGCAAGTTTCTAATTACTACAAAAAAAAAAAAAAATGGTCTATAGAAAGAAAAATAAAGTTTTGAACCTTAAAGGAGATAGATAAAAGGAGAGAAGAAAATGAATTGGCTTACATTATAACTTTTGGAGAAAACCAGCATCTAAAATTGCAAGTGTTTTTGCAATTCTTTAAAAGTGAATACTGTTTGAATTAATAAATTTGTTGGCAGCTGTGGTCAAAACCTGATAGTTATTTAGATGTTCTAAAATGACAAAAAAAATTTAAATTATGCAAAGAAAATAAAGCAATGCATTTAGAATGAGGCTGAAAATTCACTTATAACTTGTCTCTATTAACTTGCCTGTGGCAAAGTGGATTTCTGGAGCCCTGTACATGAAGTCAAATTATAAAGTTCCTGGCAAGTAATCAGCAGCATGTACTCTTAGAGAATGTAAAGAAAACTTATCAGTTTTCCTACAATTTTCTTTATTTTCTCCAAACGTACATGTAAAAAGGTTGAAAGTGATGTAGAGAAAAGATTTTGGAACATAGATATATCTTGAAGATTGCAAAATGTTTTCTATGGTACTAAGAAAGTTTATGATGAATGAATGAGTATACATAAGGAAAGATTTAAATACATTTTTAAATGATGCAACTAGTAATGAAACAGTAATAACAGAAATCATCCAGGAAGATACCATTCATCAGTACATTTCATTTTTACAGAAAAATGCCATTAGAAAATGTGGGATGTCAGTGGAGTAAATAATATAAGCACTTCAGATTAAATAATATTTAATCTGAAGTGCTTAAATGTTTAGATGAAATAGTTTGTCACCACACTGAATAATTTGACATGCTTGGAAGGCCTCAGCTGATTGGTATACAATGAAAGTGCTTCTTCAATCTCTGTGTGGATATAATAGAGGAATTGCCATCTTGAGTGCATATTTTGCTCTCTTTTCCCCCTATTTTGTTCTAACCTATTAACTAATGGCAATAATATACTTTAGAATTTAATGGTGTAATTGTTATTTTAAATAATTTGACTTATGATACATGATTGTTTCATATATCTTTTATGATGTTTAAGAATACTAAAAGGTATGGTTTTGGATACATCTGGAGAAAAGGGATTTTCATGTGCAGAAATGAATTCACATAACAGATAAATGGTAATTAATTGGCAAATTAACTACAGTTAAATAAGAAATGCAGCTAATTGTATATTTAAAAAAAAAATAGTAAAATCACACCCAGAAGTTCAGAACTTACATTGCCACTGATAGGCAGAAGATGCCAAAGTTTTATTGATTTTTTAAATGCCTGTAGATTGCAGTTCATCAGAAATGTAATGGGCAGTAATAACTTGTTCAGTGCATAGAAGTAGCACAGATGAATGAAGCGAATGGGTAGTGATATAGTAAATCTTGAGTTTAACTGAAAATCTGTCTATTATGCAAGCTGTCTACTAAATTAATACTTTAATGTCAGTTTTAATGTCAGGAATGTTTAATAAAACCTACCAATTACCATCAATTTCCTGATATGCCCTTCAAAGGATGTATAGGACACTAAGATAGTACTATACAATTAACTTTACATTACTAATATGCTATAAACAATCTCCCTCCAAATTAGTCTATCAATTTGTCAATATCATATATTTGTCTTCTAAGATGCCTCTGACTTCAATCATCTAATTCTTGGTCTTCCTCTTGGTCTTTCTATCTACTATCTTGGCATCTGTTTTGGCAAGTTTTCATGTTTTCATTTTTAGCATGATTCTGCCATTAATGCTATCTGTTCATTCTAGTTTCTCAGACATCTCGTATCTATTTTATTTCTAAACCAACTCTGATGTGCACAAGTTAAATTGATTTAAAAACTGCTGTATACTGTTAGTTTAGTGTTCTGGTCAAACTTCTCTTATTCCATATAAATTTATTCAAATGACTCATAACCACACCAGCTTTCACTCTTCTATCTATTTCTATGTTTCATTTTCCATCTTCACTCAAAATCGGGCCTAAATAGTTTAAATATTTTACTTGTTTTATAGATTCTCCAATGAGAATGCAGTTGAAGTTTTCCATGTTCCCCTAATTTTGGTTTTGGCCTTTTAAATGCTAATTTTCATGTCAAATCTGTTGTTCAATTTAGTTAAAGAATCCTAGCTATTTGATAAAATTGCAATTATAGCATTGCAAACAGTTTTTCTTTGGCTCTTTGTCATATGCATTTCCCAGATCAAATACAGATCCTTGTTATATTCCTATGATTTCCCCACTATATATATATGTCATAAAGTGAATATCTAATCTTGACAACCTCTATTTGGCCTAAATCCAGCTTGTTAAAAGGTTTTCTTCCACAATTTTTCTTGGCTTCTTCTCAAATATTCCTTGCATAAATCTTACCTAGAAGATTTAGTAGAGAAATTCCTCCAATTATCTGGAATTGGACCCTTTGACCTGGTCTTTTGGATTATGCAAATTAACCACTAAAAAAAAAAAGCTTTTATATCTTCATGTTTGAGCATCTGTGGATACTCCACCTGCTTTTTCTTCCTCAAGTATTGATATGTAATCCTGAATGCATTTCCTCTTGAATATTTTTTGCCACCGTTCTGTTTGCTTATTTCATTTAAGAAGTCTTTCAAAGCAACTACTTCAGATATCAAGAATATTATTAGTTTCACTTCTCATGTCAACTGTATCACTACAGATTGCTTTCTGAATACTCTTTCCTCCATTTCTAAGCTTTTTCAATAGTCCCCAGAACGTTTTTCCCACCTTTCTAATATTTACCTTCTATATTCTTATCAATGTCTTTTCATGACTTCTGTTTAGCTACTTTTGCACATTATTTTGCTTGCATAGATTTTTCTATGCATTGTGCCGCTTTACTTACTAGGAATTTGATATACTTTCTTCTTTTCACAAGATCCTCTACTTGTGGCAGAATTCCAATTTTTCTATTCCTGCAGACAACTTTGCCATGTCTCTAGATGAATCAGTATTTTCTTTGTAGTTTCTTAATGTCTCCAAGATTTGGTTCTTGCTTTCAAACTTTCATTTTTTCTTGAATACTATTCATATAGTTGAGCCTACAGTTTACTTTTGGAAAGCTGCTCAACCTGAATCATTTTTTAAAACTGTCATTTTTTTCAATATGATATTTATTCATTTTGATCCCAATGAAATCTAAGTGATGATCACTTAGTTTCAAATCATCTAACTCTTATCCTAAACCAGAATGAAGATATCAATAGTAATGGAATTAGAAATGAAATTTCAAGGAGATTGAAGCATCTACACAAGATACAGAGTAGACAGTGATGACTATATGCCACAAAGTGAAGCAAGTTGTTAAAGAAGGTTAATCAAAACCAATCCAATCTCACATGCATAGTGTACAACCAGAAAGAAAATCAAAACCCAATTTCACAGCCTATGAGCAGGACAACAGGATGGTAATTTGCTCATGAGACCCATGGACAGGAGTTATCTGAAACTACCTGAATATTTCAAAACTTCACAGAGAAAGCTACATCCATATATATTCACAATCATCTTTGACTTCAATACATTGGCTAATTTCCAAGCTGTAAGACAGAGTTCCAGCAGACTAAGCAGATGCATAATAGGGATTGCCACTCGAGCACAGGTTTTGTATATGATTGGGAATATAGCATCAAAGCAGAGAACATTTTTGGTTTCCAACTTTAAGGATTTTTCTCGTCTCCCCATCCTCTTTCTCACTAACAAAATAATGTCAGAAAGGTCGATTAAGTTATTTGGTAATCTTATTTAGTCAGCTATATGTGTATGGGCAGAAGCTCTGACTAATGGTTTTAAAAATGCAAAAATTGTAAGTGGATGTGAGGTTTACCTTCGCATCTGGATTAGTTATGTTTTTTCAAAAGGGATTATGAGCTATAACATATAATGAAAAGAATGTTGAATTTGAGTAATTTTGATGGTTCATAGTAAACACTGCTTTTCCTATGAACTAGCTTCTCCTTTTCTAAAAACACCATGGATAAAGTTTGAGAATTCAAAGGAGAATGAGGGATGAAACGGCTTATGACAGTAAGATAAATTTGTCATTAGATCAGAGGCCTAAAAAGCAATACTTCAATGAGGGGGAAAGTATAGCAAAAATGAAAAAGATCACTCAATTGGCAATGTATGTTACAGCGCCAAATGACATGAGACTGAGAATGGTTATGGAGATATGTTGCTTTTAGATAGAAATATGAAATCATGATCAGAATTGGCTCTAGGAGAAAGAACATCCATAGTATAAAATCGAAGGAATATCAGATGAAAGATCTTAAGCAGTTTATTATATAAAACAAACCACTACTTGGAAATAAAAATGTAAGATACAGATCACACTTCTGTAGTATAGTGAAAGTTCTACTTGTATTATTTCTTTAAAGATCAAAATATTAAAGTTAACAAGACTAAGAACTATGCAGCACTTCCAACCTTCCAAAGATGGCAACCCTTTTCAGAAATATTTGTCTAAAACATTTGCTATCTGTTTGAAAAGACTTACTCTCAGAGAGAAACTGGGATTAGAGAATGTTGAATACTGTAGTGATATTGCTCAGAGGTAAAAAGAAGCCATATTTAAATGGGTGTGTGTACATTTAAAAACCACACCATGGATGGGAACATAACTATTATGTAATACTTCGAATATTTCTTACATGATTTTTAAGAAATCTAGTGAAGTCACTCAACAAAAGAGGACAGGATTTTGCACAACAAATGAAAGTTATTTATCTTATAATAATACTACTACCACCACCACCACTACAGTTCTCATATTTTCTAATGATCACTGGAAAACAATGCAAAAAAGCCAACAGCAAATGTAACGCATGCAGCAAAAGACTAGTTTGTACCTTAAGACAACAATCTTCATTGCCAAAAACTGTTGACATATGTGGGTAGCAAAACTTTGTTATATTTCATTAGTTGTTTTTTTATCCAGTTAGCTATAAAGAAATTTTATTTCTATCATAGAATTGATAAACGTTTTACAAGGTGTTAATTTCCTCAAAAAAAGGAAGAAACATCAAACAAATATTCCCTAAATGTTTTCTAGAAAGAATAGTACCATAAACCGTAGAAATATTAATATAAAAATTGACACTTACTAATTCACTTAAACTAGCTCCATTTTGAAAAATATCATAAGGATAAAGAATTCTTTCATAGTGCTGTCGAAGCAATGACCCAATGCTGCGGCCTCCTGGATAGCCCATCCTAGCAGCTATACGTGACCATTTCCTCTCACGAGTAACCACATCCATTCCTCCTTCCTCTTGAACCACCTGAAATGGATTCATTTTAATAATTATATCTTTTTATTTCTAGCAGATGATCCAAAGTACCTCCAGAGTCTAATGACTTGATTTAAACTAATACCCAGAAGTTACTAGTTACAATAAACTGCTATTATCTAATACAATTTCATGTTTAAGCCATGTTTGAAGGATTTTACTGATCTGATGGCTTTTGATAGTTTTAACACCTTTCTGTGTTTTTAAAGGCCTGAAACTAGGTGACCAAGAGGAAAATTGAACGTAACTGATTGACACAAGATCCAATCCTCAATTTCTTGTGATGCAATCCCATTGATAGGTATCCATCTGAATAACAAATTAGTGAGGATAACCTAGTGAATTAGAACTTTAAAAAAATAGTAAAGTGATTGATGATGCAGGCTAGGACATCACTCAGTTAAACGAAACCCCCCCCACCCATCACCACCACTGTTGTTTATCGGGAAGCTAGGGTAAACAGTGAAACTTCAGATATTAGAACAAATTCAAAATCAACTTCATCAAAAAAGAAGTATCAACAGAAAAGAGATGAAAGTAGCAAAAGAGATAGAAATACCATATCAACAATAATTGCCATTATCTAGTGAAGACAAAAACATCGATGCTAAACACAATATAAACTTCTTGAATGGCAGGCAATTTCAAGGAGAGTGATGCATGCAAATTTCAAAATGGGAAAAAGATTTGTGCCTATATTCTCAAAAAAAGGTTACAGTAAGGAAGAGTAGTAGTTGATTCATTAGAAGGCAATTGACCTAAAAAAGCTGGTTCTTGTTGGACATCAAAACAGCTGAGTAGGAAATTAATACCAGACAAACGTTTGGAGAAAATATGGAGAAAAGAGCAAAGCTAATAACTGCATACGTAATAAATAAAATGACAACAAACGTAACTACCAAGAACCAACAACATACTATGGAACATGGCAGGGCAATGCAGCCGTGAAAATTTTCACATTAAAAAAGTAATACCTGGTCTTGTCAAAAATACTGTTACAACTTTCACACATCCCTGAGCTGCCCACAGAATTGCACGAGTCTGGTTCCATTAGTGGTGCTGTGCACAGCCAACAGTTGCATGTTTATCAGTAGAGAGAGAGAGTTGTCTAGCTGTATGGGTTAACATGCAGTTGGGAGATTATGAGAATGATGTAGCTGTAATTGCACTTCACAAGGTGGGAATGTAACCACCTATTATTTTCAACAAGCTAAAAATACTTGGGATCAGTAAGATTTATGTATATTGGACTATTAATCATTATAATGATATAGAAGACATGACTGCCAAAGAACAGATCGACCATGCAGTATTACAAGGGCTGTGAAAACAACTGCTGTCATAATCCTGTGAGAATGCAGAAAGTGATGTTGCAAAAGGTAAATGTTTCACAGAGAACGATGTCATGTATACTAACTAATGAGCTGGGGGGGGGGGTGAGAGCCTATTGTCATTCTACTCAACACTTGTTAACATCATAACTTATGTGGCAGAGGGTGATAAAATCAAAGGCACTTCTCTGGCAGTACATGAACAACAGACAGAGATGAGAAGATTTTCACCACTGAAGAATTGTTTAACCACCAAAACGATCGGATACATGTCTCCCACATGAAGCCACTTATGCTTCCAGGAATAACAGATTGATTTCTTAAATTTCTTTTTTAACTAGTGAAAACATGTAGTAACTAACACTATTTAAAACTGTAAATAAGTAAAAAAGTGCAGCGAAGCATATATTAAATATAAAAAATACAAAAGAAAATAAACAACATTATAAGAATCTTAAAAACAAAACTGATAAAATGTGCATATCTGCCAAAAATAACTGGTTGGAGGAAAAAGCAAAACTGTGCGAAGAAGATAATAAAAGAAATGATAATAAAACGGTATACAAAATTATCAAAGAATTAACTAAGATCTATAAAGATAAACCATTAACAATGAAAGATAAAAACAATCTAGAAACTGGGTCAATACAAAATATTAAAATAATTTGGAAGGACTACTATCAAACATTATTTCAAAAAGAACAGGAGGAGGAAAGTATAACAGAAAAGATGATATATGAAAAGGCACCACCCATAACCTCAGCAAAAATTATAAATGCAATAAACCAAATGAAAGCTACAGGTAAAGATGAAATATCTATAGAACTATGGTGGTAAGGAAGCCATTAATTTCTTAATGAATTTATTTAATCAAATTCTTTATACTGGAGTAATTCCAACTGACTGGAAAACAGGAATTATTGTACCAATTCACAAAAAAGGAGACAAAAGAATATGTGAAAATTACAGACCCATAACACTCTTAAGTCATAGTTATAAACTATTCATTCAAATTATACAAAAGAGAACACAGGTGCTTACAGAAAAATCACAGAGGAAAACCAAGCAGGATTCAGGGGCCACATAGATCCACTATAGACCATATCTTCACCATGAATAATATAGCAGAAAAATATTGGGAATACAACCTGCCCATATACTGTTGTTTTATAGATTTTAAGCAAGCCTTTAATTCAGTTAATAGAAACAAATTGATTACTATCCTAAAAAACGTAAAAATGGATTCTGATATTTTAACATTTATTACAAATTATTATGGAGACACCAAAGCTTTTGTTAAAACAAACAACATTAAAACCGAGAATTTCAAGAGTTGAGAAAGGTGTAATGCAGGGATGCCCTCTCTCACCTCACCTCTTTATCATCTTCCTAGAAGAAGTCTGTAAAACCATAGCTGATGAACCAGGTGTAAAAATCAAATAGTACCAACATTAATCACGCGGATGATATCATTATTTTAGCAGATTCTAAACCACAGATAGAAAAAACTATTAATATTTTAAATGACTCTTGTAAAACTTATGGTATGAAAATAAATCTTCCTAAAACAAAAATAATGAAGATAGGTAGAGAAGAAGAAAATATTTCTATAAATCTTGAAAATCACCTGCTAGAACAAGTTAATAAATATGTTTATCTTGGCAGTCTTATATCTAGTAACCTCAACAATGTGGAAACAGTAAAACACAGGCTAAACCTAGGTTGGACCAACATGAATAAACTAAACAAAATATGGAAAAATAAAAAAAATCCCAACGAGTCTAAAATTAAAATTATATAAAATAATTATTATCCCAATGGCTACTTATGCTTCAGAAGCCTAGAGATTAACTCAACAACCAATCAAGAAACTTCAAGCATTTGAAATGAAATGCCTCAGAAAAATTAATAACACCCACTGAATGCAACACAAGACTAATGATCAAGTCAGAACAGATTTAAACTTCCCAGATAATATAACAGACACAATCATTAAGCATCAACTGATATGGTTTGGTCATATTCAGAGAATGTCCCATCATAGACTCCCATATTTAGCTCTGAATGGATATATAGAAAGAAAAAGACCTAGAGGCAGACCAAGAAGTACTTGGATAAAGTTGCTGAAAGAACATTCACATCTACCCAGCTATAGAGTCATGATTGAGATGGCTAAAGATCGCAATAAGTGGAGAACCTTTCTTCTCAACCCATTACCAATCGGATGAGATGAGATGATAAGAAATAAGTGGCAGTACCAATGTTAATTTCCTCCACTTCCAGTGTAATGGATAGGTACTTCTTATTTCTTACACATTATAACCTACACATCAAATATTATGCTTCTTAAAGACCTTATGCTCCACCACAGAAAGGAGATCACAGACAAAATCCACTTGGGATGAGATGTACTCCTCATTTAACAGTTACCTAAGAAATCTAATTCCAACATGGATTTGACACTTAGGTTAGAAATAAAGCAGATGATTCAGCACAAATGAGAATTCCAAGGAAAATTGCGGGAATGAGCTAATGGCACCAATTACAGTATCATATTAAAAAGGTCTATGAAGCAGTTCCTATGAAGATAGGCTGAAGGTTTGATGGTTACAATATTTAGATAATAGGTAGAAATAAGGGGATACTGACAGAAACTTAAATTAATAGACATATTTCATGGAGTAGAGGACAAAGGAATTCTCTGATACACAAGGACAGAAGAGGCCAAATGAATAAAAGGAGGCTATCTCTAAAAGTTGTGTAAAAGTATGTTAACACGGGGTGCAAGGACTATGAGTGGAATGGTATGACAGAGGAGGTCGTAAGTGCTCTGTCAGTGAAGAAGTTCAAATGTGGGTATGATAAGCATTATGTTATAACAATGTAGACCTTCCATAATGAGCTGAACCAAATGCAGGTTTCCACATAATAACATTCAAGAATGTGTTGTGTAAACAAAATCTAAGATAGTATGGTCAGTGGAACAGAATGCAGAAAGAAAGGATTGGCAAAGCAACTGTTTAAAGCAAAAATAATAAGAAAACACTCATGGAGTCAGAAGTATTTAATAATCGCAATGTAAGAACTAATTAAATCACAAACCACAGAAATAATAGAATTTGGTAGAAAGTTGACTGTAAATTAATCATGAATTAGAATGCTATAGTATCTCGTACATTCCTTGAAGATACATATCACAACAGACCTACTTGAGTGTGTATGGCTCAGCCAGATTAGTAAAAACTACATTTCATTCTCAAGTGAAGTTCTGAGACTCCAGATTTCACTTTACAGAATGGCCTGTAAAGAACTCAAAAACTGTGTATAAATCATACCTTTTGGTGGTGGTTTTCTTTTGTGTGTACAAATGCAAGCTAAATGGCATGCAGTTCAGAAATCCCTCGATTAGTGCCCCCTAATGCGTTCTTTAAAACAGGCGCATTAATTGAGTATAATAACCTATGGAAAAAAGTATAATTCATTCCTCAAATTTCTTTTTTTACCCTTGATTTTTTTTTATAAAAGAATTAGGGTATGTCTCAGGGCCTAGTTTAAGGAACACTATGAAGCTGAAAGACAATAAAGCATATTCAAAATATAAATCTATTATTCTGACGGGCATTCCGTTTTCTTTTTTTTCATACAACTGCCTCTTCTGCAAATTTTCCTGCTTCTCTCTTCACAAGGGCCAGTCTCTAAGCATTGTTACTTAAAAGTTTCGGTTGCACGAAAAATATTTTAAATTTGTTTCTGTAAAATCTCTTTGGGCTTGTCAGTGATTAAATTTTCTTCCTATTCTTCAGGATCTTCCCACTGTGCATTAGCAAGTCGGAATCATCCAGTTTCTCAGAATGAGATTTAATTAACTTAGATTCATTTGAAAAGGCTCTAAAATCATTTGCACAATGTGGAAGAATGTGCTTCCTAATGGATCACATATTGCTAGTAGTAATTTCATTCGACTTTATAACCAAGCTAAGATTTCTCTGATTTAGCCAGAGAAGTCTCGGAAGGCATTGGCTTCCAAAAAAAGGCCAGTTTCATCAACATTAAATATTTGTTGGTCACAATAGCCCCCTTCTTATACAATTTTCTTCAAATCTCTAGAAAAAATTGCAGCCACCTTCATACGCACTTGCAACTTCGCCTGTAATTCATATTTACATTTATATTTTGTAGGCTATTTCTCAAACCACCCAGCACTAACGTGGAATTCTTCTTTTCCATCACTGATAGCCCTTTCTTTCAAGGTTGCAAAGAGACTTAATGCTTTGGATTTAATAAGGTCGGTTCTTAGCAGGATCCATTTTTGGTTACAATCTTTGATCCGTGTACAAAGAAGTCTCCTAATTCAATTATTATAATACTTTGTATTCAGCAGCTCTGCTTAAAATTGCTCTCATAGTTGATTCACCATTTTTGTGTTCTTGTCTTAGGTTTGCTCCGGACTCGTCTTGTTCACTTTCTTTATTACTTCAACTTCCAGTGAGATTACTTTTCGAATCATTTTCACACTTTCACTTTTTTGCTCATTAATTCTTTTACACATGATGAAAGGTTGGGAAAATACTTTAAAAAAAAAATGTAAGGAAAATAATTGCAAAGGAGGTACGAGATATGATCAGAAAAATACTATGTAATTAGCAGACGACATAAATTTTAGCAGCAAAAATTTGGAACATAGTATATATATAGTGTACATGGAAGTAGTGTAGTATGCCATTAAAAATAACTCTGTAAAATGTTTTAAATCAGTAACTAAATTATTTCATTTTGGTGAGTGATTTTTTTTAAAATAGTTAGCCATTAAAAATGCATAGATAGAAATTTTTTAAATCTGTAACATTTATTTTTAAGATATATATATAGGTGCACTAATCGAATTTTGGTATCGAAAAAAAAAAAAAAAAAAATGACGCACTAATCGGGGGTGCATTAATCGAGGGATTACTGTATAGTCATTGTATTCAAATGGAATCTGACAAAGTGATAAGGAAAATAGCAACAAACGAACAACATAGATCACAGATCTCAAATTGTAGTAGGTATAGACAGTTAAGAAATCACAGTACTCTGACTGGGAAATGGCAGTTTTTCACCGTGCCAGTATGCAACTGGCACAGTGAAAAGCTGCATGATGGAATACAAATTGCAATGGAGGAATACTATTGTGTTCAGTTCAGGTAATGTCAAGAGCTTGCACAATTTCTTTCACACACACATTAAAACAGGTGAATAGCATTCTGATATTGCAATGTTGAACTTCCCAATATAATGAAAAAATACCTGTTCACATGGGAGGTTTAGGCAATAACTTAATTTAAGGAATGGTTAAGTGACAATGGTTTCTATCAAAGCAATAGAGCAGATTTAGGTTTACTTGCTACAAGATAAAGTGAATGGGTGATGTGCAAAATGCACCAGTAAATGCTGATGATGGATAGTATTCAACAATTGCAGAGTGCTCTCTGTAAGTACATACACGGTCTACATCATTTACTTGTTCAGATGTAAACTCCCTTGTTTATTAGCACATCAGTCATGCAAGGAACACGAATCAGCACCCCATTCTGTGCAGAATGGAGCAAGATATTCAATGATCTCTCTCATGTTTTTCTCTTAGATGATGAGCAAAGAATGTAAGCTTTGTTAAAAATAAGTCATAAGAATTTGACAATGTTGCTAGTTTTGTCTCATCCTTATCTTCAGATATGGGTAAAGGGTGCAGTTTTAGCAGAACACACTGAAAACTTGAATCCATTACTAAGAGGCCATCAACAGATGCAGTCAAGTGCTTATCAAAGTTGCTTTCAATGATCCTTATAATACAATGAAAAATCATGATCCACATAGATTCCCTTCTTCAGGAGAAGTTTTTTAGTGATCAAGTCGACTCTGATGGCAAAGTGTGCTGTACTTAAAACAGAGCCTTGAGGAATACTCATTTCTTGGTGAAGCAGTCAGGATAATGTGATTCTCAATCACACTTTATAGGAAATGCCCACTCAGATCTAAATTACAGAGATCTTAAGATACCATATCTCCTGGATGTGTCTTATGCTTTTTCTATGTTAAAGAAAACCTGGTCACATTTCAGGAATACATCTCCTATAGGTTAAAGCTGTCAAGAAATTATATTCTTAGTTTCATCCTTTATCCAAGTGTAAGCAAACAAGTAATAAGGTATGACACAGTAAGGTGTCATACCGTAAAAGCAAATCAAAAAGTCAGATGAGGTACTTGAGATACCAACTTAGACACCCTCACTCACATTCAATGTGCTTCCCTTTGGACCACCTAGTAGACAAAAAAGGAAGCCCAAGAAAACAGTTTTTGTAATACATAAGTAAAACTCTTTTTGAAGATGATGCTCATGAACCTGATATTTAACAGTTAGTGCATAACAGAGCAACTTGGCTCACCTTCATTCAAAGACTATCTCCATGAGATATGTGCATATTTCTGTATATATATATATATATATATTTCCCTATTTATACTTGAACTATGATGATCTTATCGAACATTAATATTCATTCTATAGAATATCCTATATCCTATCTTATAGAATGAATATTCTATCCTATAGAATATTCATTCTATAAGACAAAAAAAAGGTAGCTTATTTTGTATTCAAATATCAGTATAATACACAGGAGTGAATATTTAATCTAGATAGCATACATAAATCAGTTGTAAAAAACACAATCGTAAAGAAGAAAGGTAATATATACTTACGTTTATCTGCAAAATATTAGATTATGTAAGGAGTTTCAGATTTCCTTAATAAAAATTTGTAATAAAATTAAGTAATGCAAACCAAAGAGCTCAATCCAATTTACAAATCTTACCCTATGTAATGTAAACAAATCCAAAGCTTTCCTTTCAACATTGGGAATTTTCAGTGATGACCCCTAAACAGACAAAAAAAATAAAAAAAATAATTAAAACAGAATACTAACTATAATATACCAAAAAATTTTAACTTATTAATAAAACAAAAGCCAACTGACCCTCACATATGGCTTGACAGGTGATCCCTAGAAGTAAAGTAACAGATTTAGTACTTTTAAGTTAATTGCTACATTTACGATAACATTCAACTACTTAGTGAATTATAGAAAATAGTGTTATTTACCTGAAGTTCCCAAAATTTTGCTATCTGGTCTAGAAAGTTCAATTTTATTCTTGTATGTGCCTGAAAAATAAAGTCATATTTAAATAAAATGAGCTACATTTATAAGGAATTAAATGAAAATTAACAATAAATATAGCAAAAATAAGTATACTCCACACTGCACTTCCATACTCTAAGTGTTCACTGAGAGTGTCGAAGCACAAAGTCAGTGAGAGAGAGAGAGAGAGAAAAAGTGTAAAGGCATCCATGAAGCACATGAGTGTATGAATGAATAAAAATGCAGAAATTAGTATCTCGGGCAATAGCATCAAATGGGATAGTCAATTTGGGATATAAAGGTGACTGGGGCCTAAGAGAATGCTATAGTTTCTATATACTAATGTTAGATCCATCAGGAATAAGGAGGAGGCATTTTTAGCATTGGTTAGTGCAACCTCATCAAAATTCATAGGTGAGACTTTGCTAACAGAAATGTAGTTATAGGGATAGAATATGATGAATTTAGTATTTTCAGGGAGGATAGAACAGATTGGACAGGGGCAAGGTATTGCTAATGATAACAAAATCAACTGCAGTCAACAGGCAGATGGCAGTTCTTTTGAATCAATCTAGTGTCAGGATGAGGCCAATAGTTGCTGCTATAGGCCAGGGATGATGTGGGAGACATACATCAGCAGATTAGTACAATGGGTGCAAGTTGAGTAATTATTATGGGAGAATTCAACTTCAGAGACAGATTAAAAGGAGGAAAGATCATATAGCAAGAAGGAAATGAAATTTACTCTTCAAGCAGCATATGATGGAGGAGACTCAGGATGTCAGTGTTAGAACTGGTTATGGGGGGGGGGGTGATCGTGTGGTTTTGACTTCAGAGGTAGCAAAACGTGGAAATTCCAGTTAAGAAGGGATATATATGAAACTACAAGACAAGAGATTATGATACACTTAGGAAAAAGCTTGAAGCAGTACCATGGCATAAAGCTCTGCAAGGAAAGGACGTTCACAGTGCATGGGAAATAATCAAAGAGTATCTGGAGGAAGCAGTATTCCACTGTATACCCAAGGTCAGGAAGGTAAATCGGGTAGGAGTTAGATGGATAAGCATTATCATTAGGCATGAGCTGCAAAAAATGTTGCAGAAAGCATATAAGGAGAATGGCTACCACCTAACACATGAACAGCATAAGAAGGATCAGGCAATAAATGCACCAGCATGGTAAGGAAGGCAAAATCAGATTAGGAGAAGAAATTAGCCAAGCAGGCCAAAAGAAATCCCAAAGAGTTCTTTTTGTTATGTGGCAAGTAGAAGAAAGAATGACTGACTACGGAAGGATGACTGTAATGAATGCAGATGGGAGAGAGGTGACAGAGGCAGACAAAATTGCTAAGCAACTTAGTGATCCACTTTTCAAAGGTATATCATCCAAGTGAAGATAATGTTATAGCAGAGGAGATGGGAACTGATGTAAGAACACAGGTAAATGAACTGGAAGTACTTAGGATATTGCAGAATCTGAATTCAAATAAGCTGGGAGAACAGATGGGATATCAACACACATTTTAAGAGAATGTGCAGGAGAAATGCCGATGCCTTTTCAGTGGTAGCAAATTATAGTCCAATCAATATCTCAAGAGTGGAGATAAAAGTACTGGAAAAGTTGGTCAAAAAGAGAACTCAGGAATGGGTGGATAAGAGTATGATACTCTGTGAGGAATAGCATGGCTTTGCAAAGGGTTGGTCATGTCTTAGTAATTTACTGACTTTTTTATAAGAGTGACAGCTGAGCTGGATAAAGGAAATCGCCACACAATGATACTGCTGGATTTTGCAAAGTTGTCTGACAGGATATCACATGGAACTTTGTTACACAAACTGCAATAAATGGGGATGGATATGAAACTGGTAATATGGATAAAAGGGTGGCTCATGGACAAACACCAAAAAGTAATATATGGAAGAGCACAATCCAGGACTCTGGACTTGGACCACTGTTGTTTAATTTCTATATTAAATGATGCAGGAAATAATTTGAAGGAAGATATTCAGTTGTTTGCTGATGATGCAAAGTTAGGTACGGTAATACACTGGTGTCCAAACCTAAGGACGAACACTATTTCTGAAGATTACAACTGCAAATTCAGATGAATCAGCTTGTGGCAATTTGTATAACTGACGATTTCGATAAAAAGTCGATACACATTCAAATTTTTGATTTGCACACAAAGGGGTCATATAGTAGCACTCAACAGGATAAAAGGCTGTGCTAAGCGAATTATGTTGAAAGGAAGCTCATTTTGTGAAGGAATAAAGTTGCAAACTTCGATGTCTTGTAATGTCTCAAAGACATCATCTAGATGAGTTCATGCAGTAAAGAATTACTGGAAAGCTTGAAAAAAAAAGCTGCAGAATTACTGATTGCCAGAGAGTTTGGAATCTCACATAGCATTCTATCCAAGCACCGGTATTTCAAACCAATGGGATGTGTTCAAGAATCTGCAGAGGTCGCCCTCGCTCTACCATGGAGCACGAAGACAGATTTTTGGTTATAACAGCAAAATGTAATCTATGCACCATGCAGGTCAGCTTTATTCAAGCACAAGTACATGGATATCTCAACAAACTGTGGCAAGACATCTGTAACAAAAAATTAGACGACATCAATGGGCTAATGTACTCTTTATAGATGAGTCGTTTTAGTCATTCCAACATTCTAGACAACACTTGATATGGCATATAAGTGGTACTGCTTACCATTGTGAGAATGTTCTTGAAAGGGACAAATATGGTGGTGATGGGTCATGGTGTGGGGGAGGCATTATGCTTAATGGATGCACAGAGCTACAAATGCTGGAAAAAGGAACTATGACTGGTGAGCGATATCGTAATGAAATTCATCATTTTCGATTGTTCCATAGTGCTGTAGGTGAAGAATTCATTTTTATAGATGGCAATGCCACACCACATCATACACAAGCAGTACAGATACTTCTGAAGATCGTGGATATTAATGAAATCAAGCAGCCAGCACGCTCTCCATATCTCGACCCCATGGAATGCAATAGGGAGATGCATTGCTACTCAAACCCCCCCCCCCAAAAAAAGGGCTTTATCCTTGCTCTGAAAGAAGAGAGGGCCAATTTGCCTTCAAGAAAGTTTAACACCATTTAACCATGGTGTTAAACACCATGTTTAACACCTGGATCACTTGGTGTTAAACATGGCATGACGTTGTGAGAGCTGCAGTGCAGTTCGTGGTGAACATATTCTATACTGAAAGGTCTCTCCGCATAGTTTTCTGTAAGCACTATACATTAATTCCGTAATTATGTTCTTAGGAAATTTATAACTTTTGCCAAAAGCATATGGCAATTTAATCTGTAAGAAATTTCTTGAACATTTTTTGTGTAATATAATTTATTAGTATTCTGGCAATAAATTATGTCCACATTTCACTGCAGTCATGAAATTTTTCATATACAATTAAAAATGTAGTTTATCCTTAGCTTTTGGACACCAGTATAGTTTATCAGGGTGATGTAGTGAGTTTGCAGGATTATTTAAATAGGCTAACAGTATGGGCAAAACAATGGATTTAATGTGAAAAAGTGTCTCATTACCTGGGTTTACTGGGAATGAGAAAGTGGTAGAGAGGATCCAGAGGCTAGTGATCAAGATGGTAAATGGTCTGGAATGCTCCCTATGAGGATATGGAAGGATTTGTGGGGATTGCAAAAGTTGGTTGATAGGCAAAAAAGGGAGATTTCTCTTTAATTTTTTTTTTAAGAAATTTAAAAGTCAACTCAAAAAAAAAAAAAAAAAAAGTTTCTTCCTGGCCTCCTGATATCACAAAAAAAAACCCAAACCTTTTAGTTGCCACTGCTCCCCAGATACATGGCTTGCCTAAGATTCATAACCCAAGATCCATTTATATAATCACTGATTCTCCCTGCTATAAATTATCCAAACAGTTAACCAATAAGGGAAGACAAGAGATTTTGCTAAGTTTTTCTCTTTAATATCGTTGACCTCTTTTCCTTAGCTATCCATTCCAGTGATTTCTATTGGAAGAACAAAATTTATAAACAGATAAAAAGGTATCTCTCTATGGGATCTTCCCTTTCACCTGATCCTTGCCAATTTTTTATGGAATATTTTGAGAAAAAAAAGTTTTTGATTCATCCCCTCCCAAACCTTCTATCTGGTTAAGATATCTAGATGATGCCTTTTCTCTTTGGTCTCATGGTCCAGACATTACTTTTCTATGTCACCTCAATAGTCTTCGCCCTAGAATTCAATTTACAATGGAAAAGGAAACTAATAATAGTCTAGCCTTTCTAGACACCTTAGTCACCTGACTACCCCATGGTAACCTGTCCATTTCCATATATAGGAAACCCACTCGCACAGGCAGATATGTTCACAAACTTTCCCATCCCCCTTCCTTCTCAGCAATATGGTGTCGTAAAAACACTAACCCAGAGAGCCTGTAACCTTCGACGAGACCTCTCTTGCAATAGAACTTGTATACACCACACTTTTTTTTTTTTTTATCTAATGACTACAATTTTCATAATATCAAAAAAAAGAACCAATCCTTCCACCAATCCATGACCTTCTCTTCAGAAAGATTTTAGTAATACTATCACTATCCCTTTATCCAATACACATCAGAAAACCTATCCAGAATCTTATATACAATCTTTGCACCACTTTCAAGCCTCACTTAAAACTAGCGACCCTCATCTGCTCCACTAAAGATGAACTCCCTCCCTTTATCAGTTCCAGGTGTATATAGAGTTCCTTGTTCCTGAAAGTTGGCCTACTATGGACAGACAGGAAGATCAGCTACATCTGAATGGAAGAACATAAAAAATACATCTGTAGTCATGAATATAGTCAATCTGGCCTTGCAGACCATGCTTTGGCCACAACTCACAGAATCAATTGAAAAAAGACCATCGTGCTCTATCACAGTAAATTTCAAAGAGAAAGACTGTTTTTAGAATCTGCTCTTAAAAATCAGCATAATTTAAATAAAAATGGTTGCATGAAACTTTCCACATTATGGGAAACACTAATACACTTACAGCCCGAGTTACGTAACAAGCAACTTTAGTAAATTCACAGTTAGGTAATAAATCTATTAGCGCGTATGAACATGTTTGTGGCTTTGCGCAGGTGTGTCTTTGACAGCCTTATTGCAGTACAGTAGTAGATACCTCGCGTGGTTAGCTCAGTCACTTGTTATCACTGCTAGTTTCGTTGTTTTTTTTACCCTTAAAATGGAATGCAAATGCAAATTTGCATTCCAATAAAACTGAATGCGCTTGTAATAAATCTAAAAAACAAACTTCTGCAATTACTTTAGAAGAAAAGTTGAAAATAATTCGTATGTATGAAGGCAGGAAAATTCTATCAACAATAGCTCGGGAAATAAATCGACCTATTTCGACAGTGAATACAATAGTGAAGGATAAAGTTCGTATTGTTAAAAGCACGAAAGGTGTGATAGCATTGAAGGGCACAATTATTACCAAAGAAGAGGCTGGATATCAGAGATGGAGAAATTGTTGTCTCACTGGATCGATGATCTGACACCGAGGCAGATACCGTTAAGTTTACTGATTATCGAGGTGAAGGCTATGTTCTTATATAAGGATTTAAAAGAGTAGGCCAGCATCACGGACGCGAAGAGTACATTTAAAGCTAGTGCTGGATGGTTTGAACAATTCAAGAAACGTACAAATCTGCACAGCATCAAAATCAAGGGTGCGGCAGTAAGTGCAGATACAGACGCGGCAAGTCGATATCCCGAACTTCTGACAGAAATAATTGAGGAGGGAGAGGAATATTTGCCTGAGCAAATATTTACATCCTCTTCCAAAACGGCTCTGTTTTGGAAGAGGATGCCAACACGGACATTTATGGCAAAAGAGGAAAAATCTATGCCTGGATTCAAGGTCACACGAGATCAGATCACTGTTATGATTGGTGGCAACATTTCAGTGGACCTAAAACAAACCGCTTACAGTATCATTCCCAGAGACCGCGCGCCTTTAAGAACATTGACGCAAGTATGCTGTCCGTAATCTGAAAATCCAACACTAAGGCTTGGGTTACATGTGCGCTGTTCGGAGACTGGTTCAATAACCACTTCGTTCACCAGGTGAAGAATATTGTGCCGAGAAAGGAATCCCGTTTAAAGTGCTTCTACTCCTGGACAATGTCACCAGTCACCCAGATTCAATTCAAATCCAAATTCAATTAAATTCAAATCCAGAAAAATTCAATTATACATTTTTTTATAATTGAATTTTTTTTTTAATCGCCTCAAAAATGAAAAATATTAAAAATGGAAAATATCTGATTAATGGTAAAAAAATTAATGTAAGACAGTGGTATGAGTAGCCATTGAATATTTTATTGTATGTATGTATGTAATTTACAAATTCGAGTTACGTAAAGGCTTACAGAATGCATTACTTACGTAACTCGGGGTGTAACTGTACTTCGAAATCCCAGTTTACATCCTAAACTGCTGACAGGTGTCCACAGAGAGCACTCCCACCTAGTTATGACTAGTCTTTCGTCCACATGTTTCAGTTAGTTTTGTGCTGCCTTTGTGTGTGTGTGTGTGTGTGTGTGTGTGTGTGTGTGTGTGTGTGTGTGTGTGTGTTTCTTTTTTACAAGTCTCATTTTGTTCTCCATGACGATGTCTCTGTAACAGAGATGAAATACTGGAAGCATTAAATACTATTTTTAATTGTTTACTGTTTCACTCCATTAAATTTTTACACATTTTTCCCAGCACTTAAGCCTTAACACAGATATTCTTAAAATTCAAATATTAGATTAGAAAACAGATTTCTGAAGCAAAAAACCCAAAAGTAAAACAAGAACTTGACTGCATCCAAAACCAGAAGCTAAGTAGTTTGACTTCAAAGATTTATCAATTCAAACCAGCTGCTACCCACACCCTTTTCACATGCAGTATGGAGATACTATACTCCCTGAAATATATGACAATTAAATACTGTATATATACCAAGACCCTTTATAACTTGAAGGTACAGCAGGAAAATGACATTCACCAGATAGAAAATGGGTGACAAATCAGGCGGCTTCCAAACTATCTAGCAAGAAATCTTGTTGCTAATTACTCTACAAGATCATGACTGGAGAAGTCTAAGTATGATGGTAGGCAGAGCAAACTTTGGACAGAAGGTGTGTGTGCTATGTTTGCAATTTTCACTCCCATTGCAAGCTTCTACTCCTTATTTCATTTTTGCTCCATATCAAAACAATGAAAGACAATGTAACAGAATAATAGTTTGACTGCAGATTGCAAGAAAAAAAAAAAACATAAATATCTAATAAACATGCAACAAAAATCATTAAAAAAACATAAACCTTAAAAATTCTTGCAAAAACTTCTGCATCCATAGTCTCAACAGGACCCCACCACTTAATCATTTAAACCAGATACATTATTCCTAATGAAATCTCAATAACTACCACCCCTCTCAACTGCTGAAAACATACTTTATACAATTCCTTCTGTCACAAGGGTGATGCTTGGGCACTCAGAGCTGACATTCATGTCAGAGAATACAAAATCGCGATAAAATAGAGAAACGCTAAGCTGTAGCGTTTCTCTATTTTCTCAAAATAGAGAAACACAAAACTCAAAATACACACAACAAAGAATAACCATATGAGGGTTGTTTATTTAAAAAAATAAATAATAATATAATGTTTAATAGTTTAGCATTAAATGTGATTTTTTTTTAGTCGAGTTACTGTTTATTTGACAACAGCTAGAAAGCAATTTGCTGTTCAGATATTTTTTTTTATATATTTAACTTGATAAAATATACATTAGAAGATAGGTAACAAAAGGACTATTTACATATTATAAGTATATATATTAAGAGAAAGGAAGATTTTCCTTTCAGATATACAACAGAAAGTGCAATAAATGAATCAGCATTACAGTGTTCAGTTTCACTCTTAGTTTTCTTTTAGATGAAGTGTATTGTCGTTGTCAATCCAGAACAGGGTACTAGTTGGGTTCCACTCCTCTATGAATTTCACGACAGTTCTTGTTTCTTTGTAGTAATAGTTCCAGTGAAAGCCTGCTTTGTAGTTTCTGACAGAGGCTATACATGAGTGTTTATGCCGATTCGGTACTGGTTATTTCTTGTGTGTTTTAGGTAGAAGCTGTAGATGATGGCCTTAGCGCAGATGAAGAGGAAATTGCATATTCTGTGTCTGTTCTCTTCTGTATGGACTAAATTCCAGTAGCCTTCTTGGTTTTGTGCGTAGTTACAGGTGCCTCTAGTACCTGTAACTACGTATTCAGGACATAGATTGTCATCACTTTGTTTGCAGGAGAGGTTAGATATGTGTGTTCCAAGGTACCTGAAACTTTGCAGAGTAGACACAGATCCATTTCTCTAAGCTGAAATTTGTAGAGCTTATAAGGAGTTGGCAGGATGTTACACCATAGTCTCCACTGTATGTCAGAATCTGGTTTGGCACACTTTGATTTATATGGAAGATCCCACTGAAAACTGAATGGCATGTGCAGCCTTGTGAATTGCATGAGGAAGTGGTATATTTTCTTGTAGTTGGAGTGAAGAATTGGAAGTGAGGCTTCAGATTGTACGAGATGAAACCTCGGCTCCGAGCAGCTAGAAGGAATACAGATTCCCTGAGGTGTAGCAATATCTGGATAGGCTTTTATAATAGCAGCTTGCATCTGTTGATATTGCTTTTTAGTTCTTCATTGGTAGGCTTGTGAATGTTTTCCACTTTAGGATCTGGATCAGGAGGTCCCCTATGATTCTTATTCCTGCCCAGTTCCATGTAGGGAAAAGAAAGGGCTGGCCAGTTGTGAGACGTGTTATGTTTCTGTTCAAAAATAGTGGTTCTGTAAGTACAGCTGACTCTGTTGATCCTGTCAGTGTGTGATGAAGTTCTGTGTTTTTTCACCGGTGTAGAGCATTTCTGTAAAAATGAGGTAGTTTAGGAGGAGATGGTGCAGAACTGGCCATTCAAATGATTGTGGAAAGTAAGTCCTCAGGTGGATGATTTTATGATGTAATCGAAGATGGTTGCACTGAAGTGTCTTGAGGAGGAAGATTATCCTGGAGGATCTAATCTTGTTTTCAAGGGAAATCAGGCCTTGACCTACCTTACTGATGAGTGGCTTGCAGAGTTCAGGGTATGTTGTCCAGTTAGTATTGTTCCAGAGGAAACGTTTGATTGCCTTTTGAATGTGGTGGAGAAATTCTTCAAGGGGGGGGGGTATGCCATAACACACTCGCAGCCATCTGATTAACTATTAGTACTCTTCCTCTAAGTGAGGACATGGAACGAATGCTGTTCCATTTACCTAGCACCTGTTTAAAACGGTTGTATAGCTGTGTCTAGTTCAGTGTGTTATATATTTTGGTGTTGCCAAGGTGCACACCTAAGTATATTTGTCCTTCACTTGACCAGGTACATTCGATCGAGGAATCATTTCTAGCCTTCAATCTGCCTAACCACAAGCCAGTGGTTTTTGCAGAATTTAATTTGGCCCCTGAGGTTTGTGCATATAGACTGTGTGCTTCCTCGGTTGCTGTCATTTCTTCTTCATTTCGGACTATTACAGTGACGTCATCAGCATATGCTGATAGGGTTATTTTTTGATACGGCGCTATTATGCTGGTTCGTTTGGAGATGGTGTAGTGTACTCTTTTTAAAAAGGGTTCAATGGCCAGTGTGTATAATTGTCCAAAGAGAGGACATCCTTGCTTGATCCCTCGAGAGTATGACAAAGTGCGAGTGAGCTTGTTGTTCAGATAAATGAAGGGTTGAATGGATGTACAATTATATGGTGCTGTACCAGAAGACGTACAAGGATAGGTTAACTGAAGGATCATTGTTCTGAACATTGGATAAATGATAATTGCTTAGATAAGCAATATGAACAATTAATTCATGATATAAGATGAAAAATATGCATTTCAGCATATAATATGAATCATATTGGTTAACATGGATTAGTATAAAAACAGAACGAAAAATTACACTGCTGGACAAGCGCATTAAATCATACAATCATTCCTTATGTGGAACGAATCTTAGAAAAGATAACCAGATTAAAAAAAAAAATTAATTTTACATCCTTTTCTCTGGTTCAAATGGTAGATTTTCTCAATTAAGGACTACTTATACCACAGTCACTTCCAGGAGTTTATAGGATTCCTTATTCACATAATTATCATAAGTAGACCAGATATTTTAAAGAAACTGGAACAGAATGTGTATTGTAAAAAAAAAATAAAGACTTTAATAACAAAAAATAAAAAACATACTTGTAAAAAAAAAAAAAAAAATAGGACTTGGACTATGAACATGATAGTGGAATTACTATTATGTTGTAGTTAGTTATACAAATTGTATCAAATTAGGTATTCTTTAAACAGTAAATTTTAAATGCCCACTAAGCTTTTTTTAACACTCACAGCAGTCGCAACATGTTTTTACAGCTATAGCTATCACACTGTTTCTATGGACCAATATATAGAATGATGTACTGGTCATAGGTACAGTCTCATACAGTAGAAAATAGACTGATAGGCTTGTGCATCAGTATTATTATTATTATAGTAACCTCTATGGAAGCAGTAAACTCATCATGGGAGGCCCACTCAACCAGCAACATACTGAATTTATCTTATTGAACTTTGAAATCATTTATAATCCCTGCATTCACAATGTACTCTAGCAATGCAATCCACTAATCAACTCTCCATGTCTACTCCTACCCTTTTTCACCATACTATCATACAACTTCAGGGGATGGCTTCTCAATTCTTCCCATCCATGATTTTTATTTAAACTTGAATATCTATCATATCTCCTCTTGTCCTGTCCTCCTATCCTACAAACTAATTCACATTCCCTCAACTGCTCTGTAAACAACACTCCAGAGTCCCAATATCACTCGAGTTATTTGTTTTTGGATTCTCTCAAGTGTTTCCACGTCATAATGAAAACTAACTCACAAAATTTGACCACAATAGTTTACGTGTGGTCTGATCAATGTCTCATATAGAGGCACCACTGCCTCCTTTTCCCTACATGTCAATGTATTTTCTGTCATAGCAGCAATACAATGTGCAGTCTACTGAACTTGTCGCCAACTTGGAATAGTAAATCTATGCCAGTTTTATCTTACTCAGATGATTTTGCAGGTAATTTTAAGTCTACCAAGTTAAAAATTACTAGGAAAATGCGACAAAAAAAAGTTTTTTTTTTTGCCACAAATTTTTAGGTTCTAAAAATTTGTGGGAAAAAACTAAGCATATACCAAACATTAACTTATATGTAGAAATTATTGAACTGAAATTTGGAAAGTGATAACTAAATTTTCTAATATGAAAACGCTAAAACAAACATCTGTTGGGAAGTATACTGAAGTATTGAATAAGATAACTTAAAAAAAATGAAAAAACTTACTTCTAATTCATTCAAACGCTGCACTCGGGGAGTAAATTTGAAATTATCAACATCAACAGCAAATGGAGGTTGCCAATCCTATAAAAAGTAAAAGAAATAAATATGAATAAGGATTATTATTTTTTCTTTTTTATAATTAAAAACTAACTTATGCAATTTGGATATATCCATGGACCACTATTCATTTGTTATGTTAAAATGAGACATGCTATGTGAGTTTCAATTTGATATTTTGGAATACTATCATTAATTAACCTCCTACTAGCCAAAGTGGATGAAATACTCAGATTACCTTAGGATTTTTCATAGATCAAATCACATTCTGCCCTTAGCATGTAATTAATCCCTTAACGGCAATAGTACAGCTATTAGTGGATTAACTAATAGAGTGACCTTTATGTCACTCGAATTAAAGTCTCCTGTTTTACTTCGAATTTCCTTCACTGTCCTTCAATATTTGAACTTTTTATTGCATAATTTATTTATTGTATCTATTCCCAAAGATAAAAACAAATTTCAGATGCATGAAAATAAATAATCTATTCTGAAATATGACAAGAGATCACCTTAGCAATGAATTTATTTAACAATAGTAAATTTGTCATGCAATGGAACAAGACAATTTATGTTCTTTCACTGAAAATCATTGTGAAATATTTATAAATATCAGTCTTTTCAAATAGCATTTGATGAAATAAATATGAGTTTTGTTTTCTGCCCTTCCAAAATCATCATATGGGTCATTATGCTTCAGTTTAATAACCAACTTTTCAATTTTTATGAACAAATAATGTTAAATTGCATTACTCACTTTCCAATTGTGAGACTTCTTTTAATATCAAGAATTTACATATCAACAGAAACTCAGTTGCCTTCACCTTTTGCTTAAAATTGCTTTTTTTTTTTTTTTTTTTTTTAGAATGCACATTCCTTTTAGTTTTTTTCATAGTTTAAGTATAATCCTACTTTATGTGATGCTGTATTTAATTTATTTTTTCTAGTTCCTTTTGCTGTTTGCTTTTACTAGAATATCAGTGTATTACAAATTATTTAGTTGTTTTCTTTTACTATTAATATTAATCCCTTTGTCACTACAATCCAGTTCACTCAGAGCATATTCTAATACTGCATTGAATAATTTGATTAAATAGTATCTCCTTTGCCTACCCCTTTATTTATTATTTATTTGGAATGGGCTGCTATGTTCATTTATAAGGATACTAGCAGTTGCTTTTTCATATATTTTGTTTATTAACTGTATATAATTTTGGCTTACTGCAAATGAATCAAAGGCTTTTTTATAATCTATAAAACCTAAGTACAATGGTAAGTTGCATTATTTAAAATTTTCTCTTAGCTGATTGATTGATTGTGTCAACACCTTTCTGAATCCAGCTTGTTTATTAGGTTGGGCTTTATCCAATAATTTCGTGATATTTTGTTTGTTATTTTTATAAAGAGTTTATATTTTTGTGACAGCAAGCTTAGAGGTCTGTAATTTTCCATCTTTTTTTTTTTTTACCCTTTTTGAACAGGAGTATCGTGATAGCACTGTTACAGCTGTTTTGTAAATTTCAGGCATTTATTAAATAGATTTTTTAGTTCTTCTATTAAAATTCGCCTTGCTGCTTTCATAATTTCTATTGTAATTCCATCTTCCACTGCTTGTTCAGTTTTGAAATTTTGTATTTCTGGAATTCTTTCTTCATGTTCTTCTAGCTTCCATGTCAGTGTTTTCAGTAGTGCTTATGGTGCTACACAATTCCAAAAAATACTGCCTAACGTTTTGTACTAGGCTTTAACTTTAATATCTCATTGATTTTCATCTTTATTACTTTAATTTTTTTTTTCTAAAAGAAATAAGACAATATTCTTGTATCTTTGAAGCAGATACTTCTAATACTGGATTATTTCTTTGCAATGTATAATTGATTGTTCAGCTGTTTGTTATTCTAAGTTTTACAAATAAATTTCATGTTATTTGTATTTTTTTTTTTAAATTACAAATAACATGAAAAAACTTTATGCCACAAAAAACAAAGTTCAGTAGTGTTGTTGTTATTTTTCTCAAAAAAATGTGAAATATTACTATTTTTAATGCTGCTGGTTGCCATTTCTAAGTCAATTTGTTTCAGAAATACTAGATAATCCTCTCAGCTTAAAGAAATGGCTAAAAGCCTAGATTACTCTCAACTAGTGAAAAAGAACACTTCCCCAGAAAGTCACACTAAGCGCCTCAAGCAGTAGTGCAGTATACAACAACATCTTGTTTTGTTTCTGAGTGCCTGATAGCTAGACATCCTATTTATCCTAAACAGAAATACTGATATTTCTTTTACAATGGCTACAGTATTTATGTCAAAATAATTCCTTCATTTATAATGATCACAGTTTCAGTTTTATTATCCAAAAATTATAAATTATTTGATATAATTATCTTGGAAAGAAAGGATTTGAATTAAAGTTTTCAAAACCATTCACAAGAGAGTTGAAAACAAATGGATAAACAAAAAAGAAAAAACTTGTGGAGAATGTACTAATATTTTTTTGACAAACAGCACTAAAAGTACAGCTACTTCAAAAATGTCATATTTAAACTAGCAACATCACCATCATCAAATTCTTCACATGTACCCTCAAAGGGTGGGGGGGGGGTACAGGATATGATAGTACTATATGAAAAACTTTCATCACCCCTAACTTCAATCTACAATTTTCTCCAAATCAATTTGTTCTCTGTTGAGACTCCAACATATCACATTTTATATATCTGTCTTCTAAGGCATTTTTTACTCTTTTAATCCACCTATATCTTGGTCTTCCTCTGGATCTTTTTCCTACCAACCTCACGGAGAACACTTGTTTTAACACACTTGAACCACAATATAAAATCTAAATTTACTAGCAGTAAATATATTTTCCAAATGCATGCATAGTGATTTCTTCCTTGTACTGCAAGAAAAAATTTAAAAAAAATAATAACAATAATAAAAAAATAAAATAAAATAAAATAAAAAAAAAAAAAAAATATATATATATATATATATATATATATATATGTGTGTGTGTGTGTGTGTGTGTGTGTGTGTGTGTGTAGTATTTTCTCTTTCATTGCATAATTGTTTAAGAACAAAATACTATTTATAACAGTCTTCCTTTAGTTTTTCAGAAGAAAATGCATAAGATTATTTTCTTGCTATTTTTGCCTAGCTAAATATCAGAAATAATTATGTATATGGCATTAATAATTGATAATGTATTAGTTGCATGTTACAAAGAGCTTAGGAATCGCGTAATTTGTTGTCTTGAATAAAAATTCTGAACAAAAAAAAAGAATGGTCATCTAACCAGTTAGGCAATATCACCAAAATAAAAAATAAAATGAGTGTTACATTTTTTTTTTCTAGGTTGATACGACATTTATGTGCAGCAACTGATTGCAACAATTTTCCATATATGCATCACTGGCATTTTTTCCCTCAGATAAAAAAAAAAAAAAAATTCACAAAGGAAGTTTCTCTTATTCTGTCCTACCATTAATAACTACATTTTTTAATAAAAGGACTAGAAATATAAAAATATATTGTATGCATTTAATAGTAATCTCCTACACTGTAGCCCAGCAGCATGTTTTGTGCTGCTGGTTTATTATGAAACAGTTATTTTATGAAATAACTATTTCATGAAAGTAATTTCGTTCTCAAAAATCTTTATTGAAGATAAAATTCAAGTCATCTAACCATTAATTAGGCATCTTTTTATTTATTCATGTGGAGTTTCCTCACTTTTCTCCCCCGTCCTTACTGGGGCGATACCTAACAGCAGAGAGTACAAGTCACAGGTCCTATCAGGTGAAGTTCTTCGAAAATATATGGACCAATAATAAATGATGCAGTGAAACCACACCACGACTTTCAGTGAATGAAAAGGGATCTGACGGAACATGAGGTTATTCACAGCCCAAATGCAGCAATTGTATGAGTTAACGCTACCATTCAGATAAAAATGTGCTTTGTCACTCCACAAGATCTTCCATGGCCATGCATCATCCACCTCCATTCGAGCCAAGAATATTAGGGAAAACTGCAGTTCAAGTTTCAGCATCACAATGAAGCAAAACTTGTAGGGGAAAAATCTGCTGGACCCTTGTGCGTTATTCATTCTGTGTTCCATTATGGCAGTTGCAACTTTGTCAACTTGAGGAATAATCTGTTTGTGCCCTCATTCTAGCCTCACTGCTAAAGATCTGCTATTTTCAAATCATACATTATTAATCTAAGATTTGTTATTGTCACTGGCCCTTTTCTCTTATCCTCCAAACGCTGGAATTCTCAAAGCACAGCTTTAGCATTACCGCACTGTTGATAGTAAAGCTTGACTAGCAACACACGTTCCAGTAAGTGAGATCAGATTCATAGCACTTCAGTTTTATCAGAATGTCACGAATCTGTTTTGGTTTTCCTTATATTGACCAACTTATCGGTAGAAACAGTAAGATTATGCAAATATCATGCACTTATACAGCAAAATGTCTCCTGCAGTAGAATTTCATACTATTTTTTATCTTCTATAAATTACACGAAGTTTGGTTGAATTTCATCCAATACATTTTCTGCTACAGGGCTCTGAACACCTCTATAATTATCGCCACGCTACATACATCAAGACTGGTAGGGAGGTTAAGCAACTTACCTCACTGAAGTACAAGTCTAAACAAAAAACATATCCACCTACTGGTTAGTGATTATAGCTACTGCATAAGTGATTGTGGTGACTACTGCAGCATAGTTTATGGTGTTCTTAGCATCCACAGTGTAGTGCAATTTATTATGTGCAAACAATTTCCACATAATTAAATTCCAACTGGCTCCCATGTAAGAAAGATGAGCTCTAAACTGTAACTGAAACAATGTATAACAAACCTTGATTATATCAACCTACTCTGGATGGACATCAACAACCTATTGTTATATTTTTAAAGAAAATAAAAATACATTAAAATGAAATTAATTTTCTTATACATACAAAATCAAATTTCATTAATTTGTTCACAATTCAGTTAATTTTGAAGAAAAAAATATTATGAGTTTTCTTGAAACAAATCCACTGCTATAGCAGTATTCATGTTTGTTTACACTTAACAAACTCAACTTGGTATCAACTATTTGCCTGGCTGGTTGAGGTATTACCATATAATCTCAAAAAGGCTTAGGTATTGTTCATTATACATAATAATGCTGAACAGTATAGCACATCAAGAGGGGAAACCATACATTTATTCAACTCACTAATACTTCACTAGTTTTCTACCCAACATCAGAGCACAATAACTGTGACAGGCACACCGCACTAAAGCAAGTAATTGTAGAAACAATCTAAATTGTAACTGACACTTAATGTCCTTAATTGTAACTGACACATGTATAGACATCAGGCAGCTATGAAGCACTCTCCCAACTTCAACAAAGTATGGTTGCATTAATATACCAAAGATCTGGAGGTCCATCATTTTAAGACCTAACAGCAAGACTTCTCCAAATTAATGTTGAGAGTTTATTTCTCCACCTTTGCAACGAGTTGCCCAGTGTTGTACTACTTTACCCCAGTCCTGAAGATACTTTCAGGCACAAACTTTGTTTACTCACACTTGGATAAAGGATTAAACGAAACTTATTATATTCTCTAAATTAACTTAGTAATTATCCGATTCATAGAGGGTGCCATGTAAGGACATTAGATGTCAAATGCAACTTAAATTGTTTCCACAATTACTTAGTTTAGTGCTGTATGCCTGTCACAGTTATTGTGCTCTGATGATGCTGGGTAGAAAGCCAGTGAAATATTAGCGAGTTTAATAAATGCATTTTTTCCCTCTCGTTAAGCATTACATTATTAAGAGAGACCTCCAGGGAGTCAGAGACTCATCGAGGGAGGCCACATGCTACACACACACACACACACACACACACACACACACACACACACACACACACACACACACACCAGCTATCATACTTATTCTTGAATTCATTCATACTGCTTGCACTCACACCATCCAATGGCAATCCATTCCAATCATGCACCACCCTATGAGAGAAAAATCTAGTCCTCACCCCAATTAATATAAATCATACACAAATTTTTATTTCAAAACATAACTTTAACATTACATCACAACTTTTTAAATAAGCAAAAGACAACTATTTTTTTCCCATTTATTGTCCTTAATTAGAATGATTATGTACTAAACACAATTTATGAAAGCTGTGGTGTCCTCTAAATGTTACTATTTTTTGGACAAACTAATGCAACAGTGCTGAAAACAACAATTGATATTTGACTTGTCATTAGTAATCAAAAGCCATTTTTAAATTTTTCCCTTGGAAATGCATCAGTTCCTCTCTTGTTACACGTCTTTAGTGCTTTTTTTTTTTCTTTTGAGTTGGAATTTCACAGACTACTTTAATATTTTTTTTCTCTTTATCAACAACTGAATTTTTTTTAGCTAATGTCAAAGAAATTGAATTTGAATTAGCATCCTCACACATGGAATCACTGACGTCAGGTGAAAATTATTATTATAAAAAGGCATTCTACCAAGTTCATGATTATTTTCATTATTGCATATATGAACATAATGTATATAAATTCACTAAAGGGGAATCCATTTCCATGCTGCCATGTATACTACTACATATAAAAAAAAAATCAAACATTAATTCTTTCATTCAAATATGATGTAATTTTTGATCAAGAATCCAAGTCAATCTTAACATTGATAATTCTAGTCGGAGGTGCTGTATCATTTTCTTTGCTTTCAATAAGTTAATTTTGTGTTAGCTTTTAAGATGGTTGTGTAAGCTTCTGACTGCTTTGTTTTCTATTAAAAAAAAAAAACACAGACCTGCATCTCCCACATGAGTACATTTAAATAACGCCACAGTGAGTTTTATCAATGGCTACAAAAGCAAGTATTGAAAGAGGATTTTTCCTTTTCAATAAACTTTTATCAAATATGAAGTCACATGAAATAATCTCATCTTTCAGTTTTCATGACAAATTTGACACAATATGTAAACAATTGACACCACTCAATGATCAATGTATATATTAATGATGTTCTCATTAATATGCAGTATTAAAATACTTGGATACTTGAACACGTTTGTAATGGACAAGTGCATCCATTGAAACCAACTATATGGGGATTAGATCTATTTCAGAAACTAATAATTAAGGAAAATTCGATATCTGGTTGGTATATTTAAACTAACCAATAATAAAAACAATGTGCACACACACACACACACACAAAGTAAGTGTGTGTGTGTGAGAGAGAGAGAAAAAATAATTCTGTATAGTGAAAAACATTTCCCCCGAAAGACACCATATTTAATGCTACACTTAAAACAGCACACAGAGCCAATGGATTGTATAAATAGAGAACCAAAATTTATGACCCTGTATAGTGAAAAAAGTCCCTCTACAGATACAAGTTAAACAAAGTGGAAGTTTTACTGTAGCACCAAATGATGTATAAATGTCCAAACATCCTATTTCGAAATAACATAAGAAAAGTTTATTCATCCATATACACTCGTGAGCAGTTGAATTAGAGATACCTGCCTAGTAGCAGGTAGCATCCCCTTTCACCTTGATGACGGCGACGATGCTGCGTAGCATGTATTCCACAAGGCACTGGAAGCGTTGGGGAGCCAAACTGATCCATTACCGCTGCACAGCCTCCCACAATGCACAGAGATTGGTCGGAGCAGGGTCAAGGGTGAGTATCTCTCTCTCAACAGCATCCCAGATGCGTTCAATAGGACTGAGGTCAGGGGACCTCGGGGGCCAGCCAAGTATCCTCATGTCCATAGGGTGTTCATCCACCCACTCGGCCACAATTCAGAAGCGGTGGGTGGTGCATCGTCTTGCTGTAGGTACAGGTCTCCTGCAGGGTGCTGTAGGTGCAGAAATGGGTGCACATGATCCGACAGCAGGTCTCTGTATTGTTCGCCGGTGAGGGATGATGGTAGATGTACCAGGGGACCCATTTCATCCCATGTAAACAGTCCTCATATGAGGATACCACCAACACCGGCCTGAACTGTACCCTGCTGGCACGAGGGATCCATAGCTTCATGTGCTTGGCGACATACTCGTACCCTACCACCAGCATGTACCTCAACTCATCAATCCAGACGACCTTTATCCATGCGTCGAGGGTCCAATGGCGGTGATCCTGCACCCATGCTAATCGTTGTGCTTTGTGACGTGCAATGAGTAGAGGTACCCTAGTCGGGCGGTGGTTTATGTACCCCACAGCGAGGAGATGGTTCTGGATAGTGTGGCTGCTCACAAGTCGTTGTTGTCCAGCATTAAATTGGCAAGTGATCTGCAGCACTGTGGCCCATCTATCCGCTGTTACCATCCAAGCTATGAGGATACCACCAACACCGGCCTGAACTGTACCCTGCTGGCACGAGGGATCCATCGCTTCATGTGCTTGGCGACATACTCGTACCCTGCCACCAGCATGTACCTCAACTCATCAATCCAGACGACCTTTATCCATGCGTCGAGGGTCCAATGGCGGTGATCCTGCACCCATGCTAATCGTTGTGCCTTGTGACGTGCAATGAGTAGAGGCACCCTAGTCGGGCGGTGGTTTATGTACCCCACAGCGAGGAGATGGTTCTGGATAGTGTGGCTGCTCACAAGTCGTTGTTGTCCAGCATTAAATTGGCGAGTGATCTGCAGCACTGTGGCCCGTCTATCCGCTGTTACCATCCAAGCTAGCCGACGCCATTCCCCCTGTTATCGACACGTTGTACACCACGGCAGTTTTCCCTGGCAGCTGTGGTTTTTCCCGATTCCATGTACTCACGGTACACTCTTGACACAGTGGCCCGTGAAAAGTCCAGTACCTGCACGACTTTGGAGATGGAGAGCCCCATACGTCTGGCTCCGACTATCTGGCCACAATTGAATTTGCTGAGATCTCGAGTCTTCCTTATTCTGTGCTCGACTATTACTCAGACAGTCAGTACAAGGTCTGATGACATCCCCATCATGCACCACTATTCCATTAGCCAGGGCGACCACAGCACCATTTCGCCAACACGGCAGGTATCTCTAATTCAACTGCTCATGAGTGTATACTACACAAAGTGCAGAAACAGAGTATGTAATGAAAATTTTCAAAACCAAATACTGTTGTTTGTTTTTTCCTGACTTGAAATAAGACTACATTATCACTGGAACTTTCTGTATCATTAAAATTGTTTGTGAATACTATCTGTAGAAATAGTCTACTGAATTGAAATTGATATCCCATGTATACTTAATATGTAATAAAAGTGCTCACCAGATGCTGAAGGGATACATTATGCAGTCAAACAAGCTTCCTCCTCACAACTCATGCAAGACACAACCTGGCATGAATGTGTTCACTTTAAAGAGTTATTACTACTGCAAAGTTAAATTGATCACAAAATATTTGAAGCAATAATGCAAGCAGTCCACTTAACATAAACATGTGGCTATGTTGCCGTTAGACTCATTAACATTAAATTTTATTCAAACATTTTACAAAATTAGTCTGCATTACAATTATTATGATAAATAAAATTATGATAAATAAATGATAAAGAAAAGCATTAAAAATGCTTTTATTTATCAAAATACCAATAGCTAAATACAGAATTACTGGTAAATTTTTAAATGACTTTTTTCTCCATTTACCAGCATTACAATCCCTGCTAATGAATGCATGCCCACAATTTGCTAAAAGCTATCAAAATGGTGTGTGCAACATTGAGCTCAATGCTATCTCTACACTGAGCTGTTGCATAAAGTGAATATGAATTCAACAAGAGATCAGATATCTGCACAGTTGCTGAAAGAATGTTCAGATGAACTTGCTGTTCCTTTGACTTGGCTGTATAATATGAGTCTCAGCACAGGGATGATTGCACAGAAGTGCAATGAATGTATGATAGCCCCATTGCACAAAGAGTGATGCGTATCAGTATCTCTGGGGTACTGGTGGTAGTGAAGATTATGGAAAAGTTGGTAAGAGTTGCATACAAAAATGGGTTAATAAAGAAATATTTTGGAATAAACAGCATGGGAAGATCATGTTTAAGTAACCTGCTCACATGTTATAATAATGTGATGGTTGAAAATGGAATGGATACACCATGTTACTTTTGGACTGTGATGAAGCTTTTGACAGGATTCAGCATGGAAGAATGCTGCATAAGTTGGATGATGTGGGATTGGATTATAAAGTAATAGCATTAGTTTAAAATATGGATTTTACTTACATAAATATTTCATTGCATAAAATTTTCACCCCATTTGTGATACCACAGTATCACAAATGATACTGTGATAAATGATGCCCTATCAAGGGCATCATTTATCGCAGTATCATTTACACGGAACTAGATGTAGTTTAAGTTCCATGAGCCAGAACAATTGGGACTTGGGGAACATGCTATTGAGGAACAGAAATCGAATCCTCTGGAAGAAACATTTATACAAAAAAAGTTGTGAAACCTGGCTATATCAACCAAATCGAAACAGAAGTGATGGACTTAAAATATTCCTCTCATGGGAAATAGTTCTTTACTAGTCCCAAAATTAATTTCATTAATTTTATTTATTATTTTTTCAGCCTCTTGTTAATATTAGTATTACTAGTACCTTAATGTATTTAGATCACAACACTCTACGTTTATGTGTAGTTTATGCATTTTCATTGTAAAATTATAGTGGTATGAATATGTTTAAGAAAGAGTGTGACGGCTGCTGTGGGTGATGAATGGCCTCCCTCGATGTCCTTGATTTCCTGGAGATTTAATAATAAATCTACTGGTTGTTGTTCAAGTTATTTAATTTACAAGTCATACTGCAGATGCCCTTGATACTGAGACAAAAATTTTGTGCCAATAATATATTTAAGTAAAATTGTATTATGTTTAACTAATTATGTATTATGTTCCAATATGTCAAGTTATTAAAATATTAGCATGAATAAGAGAATGGCAGTCTGACACATCAATAAGGGGTAGATGCAAGTCTGCAAGATTTAAAGGTGACAAGTGGTATATCCCAGGAATCAGACCTAGGTGCATTGTTATTCAATCTCTACATTAAATGACACTGGGAAGAATTTTAACAAGAGACAGAACTATTTGCTAATGATGCAATGATAGACTGAGTAATCAGAATACGAATGACGTGCATTGCTTGCAGAATGATTTGAATAAGCTGAAACTGTGGGCAGGTGAAAATAGCTGACAATTCAATGTTAACAAAGTAATGATCTCATTACTTTGGTGTAATGAGATACCCAATAGCATATTATACTGTTGGGATAATGCCAGAAAAAAAAAAAAAAATCAGGCTAGGGATTTTGGAGTTTTAGTAGATAAAAAATGAAGTTCAGTCCTTTTCCAGATCTATGGAACTTAAATACAACTCCTTGTTATATTCCAAATTTTTCAACTTCTTTCCCAGATTCCATCAAGAACATCAGAAGTCTGTAAATGCTTTCCATTGGTTCCTTATCCTTGCTACTGGTCAAAGTTCGGCAAAACTCTTCTTCTCCCATTCTATTAAAGTCTATCTCCTCCATATATTTTTAGGACAGCCACGCTTCCTCTTTCCTTGTGGATTCCATTCCAGGGCTGCATGACAGATTTCTTCATGATCTTTCCTAAGTGTATGTCCAATCCATCTAAACTTTTGTTTTCTATTTCAAGGTTGACTTTTTGTTGATTTGTTCTTTTCCAGACGTCTTCATTAGTAATAATTTGTGGCCATCAAATTCTAAGTATTATGCTACATATACATCTGTTTATGAATGTTTGTAGTTTTCTTTGTATTTCCTTTGAAACTAGCCATGTTTTGCATCCATATAAAAGAACCGATTTAATACATGCATTAAATATTTTTAATTTTGTATCTGTGTGAATATTTTTCATTTTCCATACTCTACTAAGTTTAGCATATGCACTTCTTGCATTTTGAATCCTTATGTCAGCATCTTTAGTTGCTCCTCCATCTGCAGATAAAACACTGCCGAGATATGTAAAATGTGAAAGCTTCAATTTTTCCATTTTCAATTGTACTTTGTCTCTTGTTGTTCACATTGATTCTCATTTCACTTGTTTGGAAAAAAAAACAAATGAAATGAGTGAAAAAGTGATATTTATTTCCAAACTGACTTTCAGTGACTCTTCTTGTAATGTGGTTAATTTGTTTTGGATATCTGCATGTCTGTGAGTAATTAGACATATACCATCTACATAGTGTAGATCACCCCAAATTTTTTTTATTTTCCATGATATTCCTTTGACATGTTTCATTGCTGTCCATTCTAGAACTTGATCTAGCACCATTATAAATAATAAGGGAGATAGCAGACATTTGTCACACTCCAGATAGAGTTTGAAAGGATTGTGACAGATATCATCATGCAGCATCTGGCATTGGAATTTGTTATATCCTTCCTGTATGAGGTTTCTTATCTTCTGTGGCATTCCACACACAATCTCTAGCAATGGAATTGAAGGCTTTTTCATAATCCACAAACGGCAAATATAAAGGAGAGTTAAATTCACCTGACTGTTTGATTATTATTCTTAAGGTGTTAATGTAGTCTATACATGATTTATTGGGAATAAAATCAGACTACTCTCTTCTCATGCCCTCATCTAAAATATTAAAGATTCTTAAAAGAATAATTTTTCAGAAAATTTTGCTAATGACACATAGTAGGTTTATCATCATCAAATTCCTGCCATGTACCCTCAAGGGATGTACAGGATATGAGAGTACTACATGAAAAATTTGCATCATTACTAACTTCCTATCGATAATTTTCCTCCAAATCAGTCTGTTACTTGTCAAGACTCCAACATTATCAGATCTTATATTTCTATCATCAAAGGCACTTTTTACATATAAATCACTTATATCTTGGCCCTCTGAGTTGCTTTCCTGCCAACCTGGCAGAGAACACTTGTTTTGCTAATCTTTCCTCCCCCATTCTGTTTAAGTGACCATACCACCTGAGATTAGCTCTGCTAACACATTCCTGGATGCTGACAATGTCAAGTTCTTTCCTAATATCCTCGTTTTAAATATGATACCACCACTGATGCCATCTGTTCGTCTCCCTAATCTTTCTCAGGACTCTCATATCTGCAGTCTCTAGTCTTTGGTCAAGTGTTTTTCTTCTGACCCAGCTCTCAGATCCATAAGTTAAAACTGGTTTGAACACTGTCTTGAATACAGCTAATTTAGTGTTCCGACTAATTTCTCTCTTATTCCATATGAATTTATTCAATTGACTTCCTACCATACCAGCTTTATTGATTCTGTTGTCAATTTCTATATTTAATTTACCATCTTCATTAAAAATTGTGCCTAAGTAGCTGAAATGTTTTATTTGTTCCACAGGTTCTCCATTCACAATGCAGTTGGCATTTTCAATGCTTCTGCCTATTTTCATTATCTTTGTTTTGGTATAGCTGACCTTCATACCATGTCTATTACAAACAGTTATTCAATTTAGTCAGGGAATATTGCAGACGATTTATTTAGAAGTATAACATCATCTGCATAAAGCAAAGGGTTTTATATCAGATTTAATACCACTTTCCTTCATAATGTGATCCATAACAGATTGGATAATGTACATCCTTGTCTAACACCAGATTTAAAATTAAACCATCTTCCTGTACTTCCTTCAATTCTAACTGCTGACTAACAACTCAAATAAAGACTAAGTATTGCTTGATATAATGCCCCATTAACACCGTATAACTGTAGCGTATTGAATAGCTTCTCTCTTGGCACCTCGTCATATGACTTTTCCAGATCTTTGTTATATTCCCATGATTTCTCAACTATTTGTCGTAAAGTGAAGATCTGATCCTGACAGCCTCTATTTGGCCTGAATCGCTTGTTTTCTTCACCAAGCTTTTCTTCCACAATCCTTCTCAACTGTTTCTCAAGTATACTTGCATAAATCTTACAAGGAACACTCAAGTAGGGAAATTCCTCTGTAGTTCTCACATTCAGTTTTATTTCTCTTTTTTATATGTAGTTACTATGGGCTCTACTCTAATCACTAGCAATTCGTCCCTCTGTCCAGGCCTTCTGAACTATGCAGTGCAGCCACTGGAAGACTTTTATACCTCCATACTTCAGCATTTCTGGTCGTCTAATATCATCTATTCCTGCTGCCTTTCCACATTTCAAGCCTTTGATGACTTTTTCTACATAAGTATGGATATGTATTCCTGAATGTATGCCTGCTGAGTGTTTTTTTTTTTTTTTTTAACCACAGTGCTATCACTGCTTGTTTTATTCAGCAATTTTTCGAAGTAATTACTCCATACTTCAAAGATATCTTTTTCTCCAGTTTTCATGTCACCTTTATCATCTCTAATTTCTATGAATTTCTCTTGTCATCATTCAGGGAGCGAGAGGTGTGATTGAAGTCTGATTAGCGGAATAATGAATTACTGACCATTTAAAACTATATATTTATTTAACATTTATTTTACAAATGATATTCTATCTTTTTCAATTTAGCTACTTGAATACAAGTAGTATTTAAATTCTTTATGAACTGGTCAATAACATTGTCATAAAAAGTTGGTTGTAACTTAATTTTCCCAAGCAACATACACACTTGTAAAGGCTGGCTGAAGTTCACTGGCTAGAGCTACTTTGACTGCGTATGGCCTTGTATTTAAGACGACATGAAGGGAGTGGAAATGGCTATGCACGTGCATGAAACCACAGTGCTGAAGTAAGGACCTGGAAGCTCCTACAACCGAGCAAGTCAAGGTAGCTTTGACTAGACGAGCAAGCATCGGCCTTCGATACACAACGCAAAGCTCAATTATTGCCGCGCAAGCTTAAGACTTCTTCTGTCTACAAAAATAAAAGCCTAAATGGAATGCATTTATTAACAAATAAATATTTCTCAATTAATGAGCTTGCACAGAAAGCATGGAGAATTCGCCCTTGATGCCCCTCCAATTATTACAGTTTCCTAAATCTCCTTTCTTTGGTATTTTTACTATTATTCCTGTATTCCAATCCCTAGGGAATGTCTCTTTTACCCAGATATCTTGGAATAGTGAGTAAAGCATATCTGTGATTGTTGTCGTGTCAGATTTTAGAACCTCTGCTGTGATATCATCATGTCCTACTGCTTTCCCATTTTTCATTTCTTTAACAGCGTTTTTTTTTTTTTTAATCTCCAATTTAGATGGTGGGCTGGTATCAATTTTTAAATTCATCTCTTTCATCATTTAATTCATTCTACTCTTTTTTTCTTTTTTTTAAATTTCTGTTTGTATTCTATCATTGCTATTGTTTAAGATTTGACTAAAATGTTGTCTCCACCTTTCCAATTGTTCTTCTGTTGACACTAGAAATTTTTCATTGAGATCCTTCACTAGGATATTCTTTTGCATGGTTTCTTCAGAAAGTCTTCTTATAATAATGTGTAACTCTCTACTGGTATACATGCCAGCAGTTTGTTGTGTCATCGATACCAGTTCTTCAAATCATTGCCTAATTGTCTTAAAAGTGAAAATCTGATCATAACCTCTGTTTGGCCTGAATGCAGCTTGTTTTTCACCAAGCTTCCCTTCTCTTAGCTGTTTCTCAAGTATACTTGCACAAATCTTACCAGGAACAATCAGTAGGAAATACCTATAATTATCACACTCAATCTTTCAAAGCAATAATTACTCCAGACATCTAGAATATCTTTATTTTCAGTTTTCATGTCATCTTTATCTCCGATTCCTTTCACAGTACTCCTTCCTCCATTTCTAAGCTTTTTCAAGAGCCTCCAGAATATTATAATCACTATTTTCCAATATTAAGCCACCTTCCAAAGACATTAAAGGGAAATTATATTTTTAACTAGTTTTATTTTATTTTACCAGTTTTATAGGTGCTTGTGTTGCTCAGGGGAGATGGCAAGTGTCTTCCACACGCTAAATCACCTGAAGAGAACGTTGCGAGTTCAATTGTAGTCGCCAACTAGAGAAACTTTTGCTAAGCTTTTTTCCAAGTTAGTCGATCTCTGGCATGGACAAGTGTTTTTTTTTTTTTTGTAATTTTTTTTATTTATTTACTTATTTATTTTTATGGGAAACTCAGGGTTTTCATCCCATAATCAAGAAAATCAACCATAGAACCCACACTATTTTCAGACAGTAAACAATGTTAGGATTAGGGAGCACGAGATGGCAACACTTGTCAGTCCCTCTCTTCAATAATGCCATGTATAATTAGTGATAGTCTTGGGCCAACTATCACTGACTGGCTACCGGTAGAGATTGAACTGCCCACTCAGTCTCCAAAAGTTAGATAGGACGAAAATGGGAAATATATATAAGTGCCTCCGTACCGCAACTGGAAGAACAACGGTACGTTGCGCCATTCGATTGGAAAAGGCTTAAGTTCGATTCTCGTCATGACGGGAGGAATCTTTATGTGGACTTTTTCAATCGAAGGTGAGTTAGCCGATATCATACGGAAGTAGCAGGATTTTTCATCCCGCATACAGACAAATTGGCCCTTTAGAACACACGCAAATTACAGGCAAAAAATACTAGCGCCTCCATACCGCAATTGGAAGAACGACGGTACATTGCGGCATTTGAGTGGAAAAGGCTTAAGTTCGATTCTTGTCATGATGGGAGGAATCTTTATATGGACTTTTTCAATTGAAGTTGAGTTAGCCAATCTCATACGGAGGTAGCAGGGTTTTTCATCCCGCATACAGACAGATCGGCCCTTCAGAACACACGCAATTTACAGACAAAAATTACTAGCTGTGGTGGGCGGTAGATGCCGCTGATGTAGACGATTGGTAGAGACCGAGAGTTGTACAATAGGTGTCCTCCTGCGATGAGTCTTCGGACTACTTGGAGGTGTCACGAATAATAATAATAATAATAATAATAATATATATATGAGAGAATCACTGCTCCTTTATATTCTTGTTTTATTTGTTCGGTTTGTTGTCGAGACAGGAATTTTTTTGACTAGTGTTCTGCTGCAGCCATTTTTTGGAAGGACAAAATTAAGATACTGTAGCTCTTGGTTTTCTATATTTGTGGAAATACTGTAGGATCTATCGTGTAAGGAATGGATGATGCCTATTTTTTGTGCTGGGTGATAAGAAGTTGTGTGTAGATAACAACCAGTGTTAGTTGGTTTTCTGCAGACTCACAAGTTGAATGTGTTTTGCTCTGATATTTCAACTAACATATCCAAAAATGGTAAAGACCTATTTCTTTCTAATTAAACTCTGAATTTGATTTGAGGATGAATATTGTTCAGGAAGATAACGAAATCTAAATGAGCAGCAGGACCGAGCTAGATGATAAAAATATTGTTGCCGTATCTCTGCTAAATGTTTGCTTGTGTTCCTTGATACTGGAGGGCTATTTTTTTATCAAACCGCTCCATGAATAGGCAAGCTAACATAGCAGAGAACCCATAGGTAATCTTCTTTCTATTCAAAAAAAAAAATTTTTTTTTTCAATTTTAAACAAAAGTGCTATTAATGCAATGTTTAAAAAAGTCCATTGTGTCTGATGGGAACATTTCCTTAAGTATTTGTATTGTTTTTATTCTTGGAACATTTGCAAAGTAATTTACTATGCCCAGACTTGAAATTATATCAGCAGGAACCAATGTGATGCCTTTGACATTTTCTATGAAGTGCATTGTGTTCTTAACAAAAAATGATGTTTGCCAGATGTTTCGATAATAAAGAAGTTGGAGAGAATTTTGCATTAACAATTAGTCTCAATGGCAAGTTTTGTTTATGCAGTTTAGGGAATCTATATATATTCCAGGTACAAGAGGATGTATAGATTCCAAACTTTTTTTTTTTTTCAAATCAATTCAGCATTTTTTTAAAATTAAATTACTAGTTTTATTATGGAAATATCCTATGGGATCTCATTCTAACTTTCCATAGGAGTTTGTGTTTTCTAAGAGTGATTTCATCTTTTCCATGCATTTGTGTAGTTTAAAACAGCTGTTGTGTTGCCTTTGTCAGCTTTCAGTATTATGAGGTTTTTGTCCTTTTAAATGTTTTTTTTTACGGACTTAATTCTACTTCTGTGATATTATTTTTAGGCAGTTTTGCTTGAAAAGAATTTGCATTCAAACAGCCTCTGTCCGTTCGGAAGCAAAACCACCACAAAATAATATCATAAAAGTAGAATTAAAGACCTTAAAAAAACATCAAGGGCAACTCAACTGTTTTGAACTCCACAGAATGCATGGAAAAAACTAAATGGTGATCACATCCAATTTCAAATCCTCTGTGTACTCTTGTGTCCTGAACCAGTGGGAAAACATTACTGTCCACAATAACATGATCAACGAGACTTCTTATTTCTTGCATCTTCTCTCTATATGAATTTGTGCACATTTTTATGTTGGAACATGGTATTAGTAATAACTAGGCCATGTCCTGAACAGAAATGCAGCAGGTATTTACCTTTATTATTAGCTTTGCTGATTCCCCCAAATTTTCCCAAAACATTTCTCATCATCATCATCTTCCTGCCATGTACCCTCAAGGGGTGTACAGGATATGATAGTATTACATGCAAAATTGATATCATTACTAACTTCCTATCTACAATTTTCCTCCAAATCAGTCTGTTACTTGTCAAGACTCCAACATTATCAGATCTTATATTTCTATCGTCTAAGGCACTTTGTACCGTATCAATCCACCTATATCTTGGTCTTCCTCTGGGTCGTTTTCCTGCCTACCTGGCAGAGAACACTTCTTTTGCCAAAACATTTATATGTCCGGTAATGATTTCCTACTCTGCTGTTTAGACCTCCAACAAAGACAAGCTTTTCCTTTTTTCTTCTCTCTCTTTTTTTTTTTTTTTTTTGTTATCTCTAATTTCTCCTACCTTCTTCATTAGTAGAACCTTCAGTGGGACCATAGGCACAAATAAGTCTCATTGTACAGTTCTCCATTCTGATATCTACCCTGTTCACTACTTGATACTGTCTGCCATTCAATAAGATTATCCTCATATTTAGTGTTGAATACTATAGCTACTCCTTTTTTCCGATTGTTATTGTCTGAATATAAGATTTTGTATTGGTTGCTTATATCTTGCCTGTTTTTGTCTTCTTTGTGTCATACCTATTAAATTAAACTGGCACTTATCCAGGGCAAATAACAAAGTTTATGTCCTCCCCATATCCATTCAATTCTTGACATTTAAAATAGCTTTACCTAATTTTGCCATCAAAATGATCCAATTCAAATGAGAACTAAGAACACTTGACTTGAATATTAAATAGCATTTAATTCCATCTAGTGAAGACAAAATTATCAGTTTGCAAAATTCTGTCCTGAAAAATGATCAGATTGAAACTAAGTGATTACTTTTTGGCATATCAAATTTCAAAATATTTTTACATATCATATTTCATCAAAACATGTAAGAAATGTTGGGAATCAGTTTTTTCCCCCCTCCCCCTGTTAACTGAAAAATGCAATATGAAACCAAATAAAACTATGAATTGATTGTATCTGCTGATAATGGAACTTGGTAACATATCTTTCCACTTACTGGAGAAAATAATAGACAACTCTGTTAAAACATTAACAGAGAGGTTATGTCTATTCACTCCAATTATACAGCAAGGAACTATCATATGTAATACATTTCCAGCCAATGGTTGTAATCCTCTAAAATATTATCCTTTCCTCTCATAACACACAAGAATTAACAAAATTCTCTTAAATATAATATCATCACACCACTTTTAAATCCTGATTCAGTAGCAACCCTTATCCATCTAAGGACGAATTTCATCTTTTATCACACCTAGAAGTATAAAATGCCAATCAATACACAGACTCAGAAGTTTATCTAACTGCCAAATGCATACAAGTTAGCCTATTTTGGCTGATATAAAAAAAAAAACTTAATCAGAAAGACAACCTAATCTCAACAATCATGACTACATCAATTTAGAAAAACTTCAGACTAATTCAAAGTCTGCCTTAGTTAAAAGTGAGTTAGCCAATCACATACAGAAGTAGCAGGGTTTTTTCTCCTGGAAACTTGGGTTTTTCATCCTGTGTAGAGACAAATTGGCCTTCAGAACGCATGCAATTTATAGACAAAAAAAAACACTGTTCTTGGTGATGATGGGTGGTAGATGGCACTGATGATAGTAGCGTCATAGCAGAAGAATGAAGTAGTAGTGGAGAGGGGAGATGTATTTAATGAAGTAAAGTAGACTGCCCTCTCGCGATGAGCCCTTGGACTCCCTGGAAGTGTCACATAATAATAAATTCTCACCAACAACATCTTTGGTTGGACTTTAGTCCTTTTTTTCCCCCATTCCAATTACAATGTCTAAGCATGTATAGGACTAAGACATTTTATAAATATTGATTAAAATGGTGACCCTGAACATTGACAAAACAAAGACAGTTGATTAAAATGTGAATGACAGATAAGTATCACAAAACTCACACATAAGCATGTGCGATTTCTCCATAGAAAATATCGACTGAATAATTTTGAGAAAATATTCTCAAACTGTTCACCATTTGATTCTTTCTCCAAAAACTAACTCCAGAACCCCATACATTGCCATTTCTTCTCACATTTCTATTTTACGAAATCTTTTCAACATGAAGGTTGAGTTGTAATATACAGAATGGGTAGGAAACTTATGTAGCAAATCAGATAAGCTGGAACATAAAATTAAGACATACACTGGTCCATGGACTTACCTTAACCATAATCTTAAACTATATGCAATCTTCAACTCTTCGAAATAATACTTTTAATTTTTTTTTGTTTTTTACCCATATCTAATATAATTTAAATACTAATCTTTTACAGATTAATAGCATGCCCTTTAGATTTTAAAATTATTCAATTTTCTTTGCTCTTTCAGGCTCTTTTTTTATGAAGGATAATATAAAAAATATAATCAGGAAGAAACGTTAGGGATTTCATTTCTGCAGTTTAAATTTTACTAAAATCTTTCTTCAGTCTGTTTCTGATTTGTATGTTAATGTAGGTGTGGCCATATTTAAAATGCATTTTTAAATTATGTGGCCAAATGCACTTTTTTAAATTTTCTGCAAAAAGATGTAATGGAGTTATTTAATGAGCCCTTTACTGGTATGTATCACATTGGTGTTAAGAATGCTGAGCAATGGGTAGAAGGGAGGCAAATGTTATGACAATCAGGGTAAAAGAATGGTGCATGTATTAGGTGTTGATTGGGTTAGATGGTTGTGGGAATGGTGACACATCACCATTCAAAGCATTTAATTTAGTTATTTAATGAAAATAAATCTTGCAGTAGGAAAGGTTTCTAAAGAGTGGAAATGAAGGTGAAATGCACTGGATTTCATAAATTAAGGAACAAAGAGAAAAATTGTGAATACTCGGGGGGGGGGGGGGGGGGGGGGCATGAAAGTCAGATATGGAGTTAGCTTTTGGAGAAAGAATCAAATGGTGAACAGTTTGAGAATAACATATTCTAATAAATGGGTTCATACTTTTGTTATTATTATTACATTACACCTCCAGGGAGTCCAAAAACCCATCAAGGGAGGGCACCTATTCTACAACTCTCTATCACCACCAATCCACCAACTGCAACTACCTTCACATCTCCACCAATCACCATTACTAGTATTTCCACAGACAATCACAAACATCCATGCCCATGGATGTTTGTGATTGTCTGTGGATTTGAACCCACAGTCTTTTGGCTGGAGAGCAGGTACGCTAACCATTCGGCCAACCAGGCCGGCAGATAATCTGAAACGAGGATCTCTGAAAAGAGATCAGAACTTTTTCAAGGCAATTCAGACCTCCAATAAGCAGTCATGGTCTCAACACCTGACAATTTATTTACCACCTAATGAAAGTCAGAAAACATTCATGCACACAACAGATGGATAAAATGAAAAGCAGCGAAATCAGAAATAAACTTGGAATTACAAACTCCCTAAATCAAAATGAAAGTTATTTGCTATAGAGAAAAATGAATAGAAGCAGAATATCTAAACAAATTTTAAATTACCACCCAGAAGGTACCCAATGCAGAGGAAGACCCTTAAAAAGATGGAACTGAGTCTGGAACAGGCCACTTGGCCTACAAGCCTGGAAAGGAAGAAGAGTTGAGAAATATAGGTTAAGTAGAAAAGTAGAATATAAGAATGTTGCTTGAGTAAATTTCTGGTGAAAGGTATAAATAATTAGTTATACTGCTGTCTAGTATAATTTACTTGGTAACTAAGCAAATAAACATCCTACAAAAAAGTTACACAACAGCTGAATATTTTGGCTCTGGGAGAGGGAATGATAAGATGAAAGAAGGGATTTCAAGTTCAAATAATAGGCAAAACTGCAAAATAACAAAATGCATCAGAATAAGCATTTTTTTTTCTTTCGTGGGGGTTGGACTGATTGGACAGCTGAAGCAATCAAAGTTATGAAGCCAGTATATTAAGTCTGGCAACTTTTTTTTATATCTGATCCACACAGGAAAAGTGCCGTGTGTGTGTGTGTGGGCAAGAGGAATCTGCTCACATTTTGCTTGAACAGCTAAAGGTTGTAATCTTTAGGGAAGGCAGAGTGGAGTAGACTGTTCCAAAGGATAGAAGTAGATGGAATGAAAGAGAAGGCAGTGAAGTTGGCTAGATGAGAAGGGTGTTGTTAGCAATAACTCTTTTAATGATTTTGGAAGAGAGTGGAAGAATAATAGTGGTCAATTCAGCAGAGCACTGTCCATGAAACCATGTGAAGAAGAGGCACAAGGTACAAACTGAACATCTGTGAGAGAGGGATTGAAGTGTGTGTGGGTGTGTGTGAAAGAGAGAGAGATCATTAATTAGCCAGTTGCCCTCTTCTGGATAGAATCAAGCAATCTTAAAGATGATTTTGGTGCACCACCTCAAATATAAGAAATATTCTATGGCTCTGTATAAAGTCAGAAGCTGTGAAGCAGAAACTTGTGTGAAAATATACATCAAGTTTTTTGGCAGCCGCAGAGGCTATAGTTAAAATATCAGAAATAGTGTTTGGATATCGCAGTATTACTATATGTAAGTCAGGAGAAAGGATGCAAGCTCTTTCTTGCAAAGAAATCAGACAGAACTGAGTTTTGGTGGCATTGAAGTTTACAAGGTTGTCCATGCCCCACTGAGATATAGCCAGCGGATCTGAGTTCAAGTAACTGGTTGTGGTAGATCTTGAGGATTCTAATACTTGAGCACTACAAGGTTTGTCGAATGAATAGGAGGAACAGAGTGCACTGTCATCAGCAAAACTATAGATAGGATTGGAAGTCTGTGAGAGCAGGTCATTTAGAACAAAACCCTAGGGTACTTCTGCATTGATGGGGAAATCTGAGGAAAGTAAACCATCTACCATGACATATAGTAAGTGACAAGTGAGAAAGTTGGCAATCCAGTTGCAGAGTGAGGAAGGCAGAACATAGGATGACAGTTTGTTAAGTAGGTTCCTGTGCCAAACTCGATCAAATGCCTTTGAACTTTTGAGGACAACTACATAAGTTCCCTCAAATTTCTCCATGGCTTGAGCCCAGAGGTGGGTAGTGAAAGCAAAGTCAACCATTGATCGCTAGTGGCGGAATCCATACTGCTGGTCACTGATTAGTTGGTATGACTCCAGGTGGTTCAAGAGTTGATTGTTTATGACCTTCTCCATAGTTTTAGAGAGAACAGAAGTGAGAGCAATTGAATGGTAGTTTGTTGGTTGACTTTTATCACCTTTCTTTGGGATGGGTTGGATGTGGACCTGTTTCCATGTTGTAGGATAGATGCCAGCTGAATAGAACAGATTGAAAAGGTGATATAGGATAGGTGTTAGTTCTGGGGCACAGTTTTTTTTAACACAATAGGTGGGATGCTATCAGGACCAGATGCCTTGTTTGTGTTCAAGTTATTAAAGATTTCGTGGGATTTCTTTTTGTTGGAAGACTATGGATAACGTGAAGGGAGCCATTCTTGATAAAGTGGAGGGAACGTTGCCCAGGTCATCAATGCAGAAATTGGAAGAGAGGAGAGTGACCAGTAAGTTGTCATCGCTCTTCTCTTCCAAAGGTGAAGTAACCACAGTACCATCTGGATGTAAAAGTGGTAGAAATCTCAGTGGACAGAAACTGCATATATTCTCTGACTAGTTTGTTTTTGTAGGATGTAAAGCTCTGCTACTTGCATACAAGACCAATTCATTTACCTTCAGTTGACAAACCACATAAAGGTTTATATGTCCTAGACGAAATCTGAACCCAGGTCTTTCCAAATAAGGGCAAAATCATAGGCTGCATCATTATAGGCTCAAATTATAGGCTGCATCAGAAAAACTGCAAATAGTGGGCAGTGAAAGATTCAATACATGAGATGCAATATCATTTAATTCTCTGGGAAAGGAAAGGATTTTTGTGGTACTGATACTAGCATGAATTATTTAAAGTTGATAGATTGCATTTGAATGGGTTTCGAGTTGGGCATTTAGAAAGGCTATTGTTTCATGGGAAGGCATAGAGTCAAGAAGTTAACCTCCCTACCGGCCAATGTAGATGAAATAGTGACACCAAATTGCACTTCTTATCCATGTTATTTAATGGGTTTTAGAGCTTCATATCCAGATTTATCTCAACGTCTATAGACGTCATGGCCGGTTGGAGGAATTAATGCAGTAAATGATCAGAATCTACACGATAACACAACTAATTGGAATGTACAACAGGAGGAAGATGGATATGAGATTGCAGATGTGGTTGCAGCAGCACAAAGTAATGAAATGCATAGAAGCAAAGATGAAACAGATAAGAATGGAAATATGAATCAGGATCAAATAAACAGAACTGGTCAGAAAGAAGAGAGAGGTATGGTATAGCAGCTCGCATACAGAATGTTGTTGTGCTGATAGAATGGCCTCAGACACAGGAATTGTTTATACACAAATGTAAGGAGTATTCAGAAACAAGAGAGCTGAGTTTGTTGCATCGATTGAGTCAGCATGCCCAAAGATAATTGAAATAGGTGGAACTTGGTTTTCTGAAGAGGATGTGATCTTGGGAATAAAATAGAAGGATATATAATTTTCTGGAAGGATAGAAATGTGAAATGGGGGGGGGGGGCTGTTAATGATTGCAGAGGAACTGTGTCCACAAAGTGCGAAAATTGATAGTGCATGCACAGATTTTGAACCTGTGTAGTGTGAAGTTGAAATAAACAGGTTAGTATATCTGAAAGGATGCTGTTATAGGCCAAGAAATGCAGAGAATACCGATTGTAAAATATTTAGGCAAATTAGTTGGACATGTAAAAAGAATGTGATCCTGATGAAAGACTTTAATACAAGAGCATAAAATGGAAGGAGAAGATAGTATATAGGAACAAGGAGAGTGAGTTTGTTGAATTTCTGAGAGATAAATATCTTAAGCAGCATGTAACTGAAGCAACTAGAGCTTTAATGTTTTGGATTTGGTGATAACTTCACAAGATGCAGTTGTTAATGAAGTGCTAGCACTGCTGCCAGTCGGTGAGAGTGATCGTGAGGTACTTGTTTGGGAATTGATGAAACAAGAAAAGACTACTGCCAAAAATGGATTGTGTGGAAGTATAAAGTGGGTGATTATAGGAAGCTCTGTAGTTAGCAACAGCACGTTGGGTAGATGAGTTGAGTAAAAAAGATTACAATACATGGAAACTTGCAAGGCAGTATCTGAAAAAAGCAGTGAATAACTACATACCATGGGTTAAGCGAGTAAAAAGAGGAGGAGTGAAATGGATGAGCAGTGAAATCAGGGAAGCTGTGCTCGAAAAATGTATGGAGGAGATACAAGACAGTTAGAGGTGATCTGATCCATTAAGAGTATAAAGTGCAAGATAGAAAGGTGATAAGCATAGTAAAGAAAGAAAGAAAAGGTGCAGTATGAGAGAAGACTGGCTGGTCAGACCAATGTTAACTCAAGGGAATTTTTCTACTATATGGCTAAAGAGAAAGAACAATTATAACAGGCTGACACTGGTGGACAGTCATGTCAGCAGAATAACAGTTGCTCCTTCGGTAATTCCATATATCCTTTGAGGCTGTTACTCTGCTGTTATAAATGGAAACAGATGTCATCAATTTATTTCCATATGATATATGCTGATAAAGCATACGTAAAGTGTAAACTGATGCAGTGCAACATACAGGAGAGAGGCAAGTATTAGGAGAATTGGAAGTGAAAGAATCAGGTATATCAGGTATTGGTTGGGTTAGATGTTAATAAAGCTATGGGAATGGATGACACATCATGTATTCTTAAGGGACGTGCACGACAGTTGGCTATGCTCTTGACCTGGTTATTTAATTAAAGTATCTGTAGGGTAAGGCTCCAAGGAGTGGAAAGAAGGCAAAATAGTACCACTCCACAAGCATGGTTCTAGGACAGAAGTTTCCAATTATAGACCAGTCTATATAACTGCAGTTGTGGTCAAGGTGTTAGAGAGATTAGTTAGGAACAGAATACAGGATTGGGTTGATGAACATAGCATTCTTTATGATGGTCAGTATGGATGTATGAAGGGTACGTCTTGTTTTAGCAAGTTACTTGCATTTTATGATAGGTAGCGGGTGTTAGATAAGGGAGAATCATATATAGTGATATTCTTGGACTTTGCAAAACCGTCTGATAGATTACCACATGACAAGTTGGTGTACAAGCTGCAGAGGATGGAGAATAAATAGTATATTGATTAGATAGATTGGAGATTAGCTCTTTGAATGATACCAGCAAGTTGTGTGTAATGGAGCAGTGTCTCAAAAAAAGGAAGGTACCCAGTATCAGTTAGTGTGCATTTTGAAGTGTAGAAATATAAGGCTGTGTGCTATATTGATGGTTGCTGTACTGCAGGAAGTGGATGAGAGTAGAGATTTGGGGATGAATATTGACAGACTGAAGTTTAGAGGGCATACTGTTAGTGTTGCAAAGGATGTACATCGTAATGCTGCTATGATAAGAAGTATTCTTAACATAAGGGATAAGGCAGTATGCCACTGTATAAAGCACTGGTCAGACCATACTTGAACTACTGGCTAATATCTAGTCACCTGGTTTTCAGTGTGATGTGGAAACACTGGAGAGGATCCAGATATGAGTGCCTAACACAATATCAGGACTTTGGACTGCTGGCTATGGAGAGAGAGAGAGAGAGAGGTTAAAAAAATATGAATGATTGCAGAGATTAAGGGATAGGAGGAAAAGAGGTGATATGATAGAGACATTTCAGTTAGTAAGAAGATTTTATCGGATTAATCCAGATGAGATTATAAAAAGAGTAGAAAGTGAGAGGGGGAAAAACCATAAGTCATTCCTGGAAGTTATGTAAAAGTGTGGTGAAGAGGGGTGTGAGGAGTAGAATTTTTACATAGATAACTATCACTGAATGGAATGCATTACCAGAATGTGTTGTTCATGAAAGGAGTGTAATAATAATAATAATAATTATTTAAAATTATGATTATTTAAAAAATAAAATAAGAGGATTTATTGGTACTTATTGCAGCTGCAAAAATCAAGCGTAAAATAAATTTTATTAACATTATGCCTGGATGTGATAGCAAATAATCAAATAGCTACAGTAAAGGAAATTGGATTTGGTGTTTGGAGTTTTGGTGATTGATCAAGTACCATGCACAATTATGGATCTGTCAAGTTGTGAGACCTTTATGAAGAAGAGAAGGTGATTTTGTGACAAATGGTATCCGTTTCATTAAAAATGGATCCAGTGAGATGAATTAAGATAATGGTTTTGTTTGTTTAAAAAAATGTGCAAGGAATCAAATGATAATCACTACAACTGGCTGAAAGAGAAAAAGTATATCTTTCCAATACCAGTCACCTCAGAAATTTGAGTCAATAGTAAGGAAAATACATTACATTAACATACAAAATTTAAAAAGATAATAAATGTCTATGGTGGGAATTAAAAATATTTAGCTGCATACTCTAACCTCATCTTGACTTAAGAGTGAGATCCTTGTTAATGTTGCTAAACAAAGGGGGGGGGGGAATATTATTGCTCATTATATATTTGATCTATTATCTAAGTGTAAACAAACAACGTTTACACCTGAAATATTTTCAGGACTGAGGCAACTCATGGCAAAGGTGGTATAAGTTCTCATCACTTGCCTTAGTATCCCATAATGAAAAGCACATATCCTTGTGGACATGTATAATGCTATGTATTAAGGGAAAGGTCACTACCCAGACCGGTATCGACCTTTATTGAGGTCTCATCAGTGGGAGCCAGACCCAGAGGTGGTGATACTAAGGTGGAAGTAATGGAGAAGTCATATTTCCATATGCTAGTTGCCAAAAGGTGTCACACCTTATTATTAAAATTCTCTGGATTAGAGATGAGTTGAAACCACCTCTGGGTCTTGCTCCCACTGATGAGACCTCAATAAAGGTCGAAACCGGTCTGGGTAGTGACCCTTTCCTTAATGCATAGATATACATGTCTGCAAGGATATATGCTTTGCATTATGGGATAGTGATGAGAACTTATACCACCTTTGCCACGAGTTTCCCCCAAGATCTGAAAATATTTCAGGTGCAAACTTTGTTTGCTTACACTTGGATAATAGGATTAAACCAAATATATAATTGGTAGCATAGCCAAGTGAAAAAACTTCTATCAATATTACTACTCATTACTACTATAGTCTTTAATAACCATGGGGACCATATGAGTGGGAGAATAGGATCACTGAGAATTCAGTGATGAAGGGTCTGTTAGCCAGTCAGTTATCAGAAAAGTGGGGAAAAACAAAAGCAAGATATCAATAATTATTTACTACTAAGCAACAAATTGGAAATGTGTTATTCTTTGAAGAATAGGGCAAGCACGATCAATAACTCGGAGGATGAACAGTATGTTACAAGTATCAAGGCAGAAGTATTTATGTGGAACTATGAGGCAGGCAACTATCATAGACTCAGAAACCAGCTTGCAGTAATTCAGTAAATAAAAGAATTTGGAGGAGGATAAGTCAGTAGCTCATGAGAAGAAAAAAAAAAAATTGACAGCAATAGCAGATTGTATATCTTCAATGAAGAAACAAGTGTTTTAAAACCAAATGGATGACCAGAAAAATTAAACAGGAATTGGAGATGAAAGAGATTATGGAAGATAAAGAGAGATGAAGAACAGTTGGACAATGAACATAATGCTCACACTAGGAACAGTGTGAGTGTAGTATAGTAATTACTATATTAGCGTGACTAGTATAGTAATGCTCTCATTACTATACTAGTCACATTAAGGTGACTAATATAGTAATGAGAGAAACATTAAAATATGAAAACAGAACTAGTGCAGCAATCAAAAGAGAATTCCAAAGAGTTGTTTTGCTATGTAACAAATATGAGGAAAAGTGATTCTGGATGGAGATGGGACTTAGGCCAATGCAGATGATATATAAAGGGAACAGGAAAGTAATGAACTATTTTTAATAGGTCATTTTTAGCCGTTTTTTTGTTTTTTCTTAAATAACACATAAATGATTAAATTTCATTTTTATTTAAATATTAGCATTACTTTTCTATTTAAAAAATCTGTTTTTTTTTTATTTTAGATTATTTTTTTAATATGGCGGACTTTAAAGTTGAAGAGCACCATTTACGTCATTGTATGCTGTTTATGTTTCACCAAGGAAAGAATGCTACCGAGGCTACCAAAATCATTTGCTCAACTTATGGAGGAGTATTGAAGGTTAACAAACGTCAGCAATGGTTTAGGAGATTTGCAGAAAAAAATTTTGATCTCTCTCTCTGATTGTCCTCAATCTGGAAGACCTCTTACTCTAGATGACGATGCTCTCAAGACTCTCGTTGAATCAGATCCAAAACAAACCATACAAGAATTAGCAGAGAAACTTAATTCATCATGGTCAACTGTCCAAGAGCACCTACATAAGAGTGGCAAGGTTCTTAAAAAGGGTGTATGGGTACCACATGAACTGTCAGAAAACAAAGCACAGAGATGGGTGATTTGCAGTTCATTGTTGACCAGACAACAAAATGACCCCCTTTTGGAACGAGTCTTAACTGGTGACAAAAAAATGGATGCTGTATAAGAATAACAAACACAAAAAACAGTGGCTTTCTCCAAATCAAATTCCAATTCCAACACCTAAAGATGGACTTCATCCACAAAAGGTTCTGTTGTGCGTTTGGTGGGATATTCATGGAATTATTCATTACAAACTCATGGAACAAGGTAAGACTATCACAGCAGCCACCTACTGTGAACAATTAGAGCAACTACATCAAGCATTGTTAATCAAACGTCCTGCGCTTGTCAATAGAAAAGGGGTAATTTCGCAGCAAGATAATGCAAAACTACATTCTGCAAGAATGACTTGAGAAAAAATTAGGCAGTTAGGATGGGAACTTCTACCACATCCTCCATATTCGCCGGATGTTGCCCCTAGTGACTATCACTTATTCAGGTCCTTAGAACACAGCATAAGAAATAAAACCTTCCATTTGCAAGATGATGTCCAAAGGAGTTTGATATCATTTTTTGCCTCCAAAGAAAAAACTTTTTTCAAAAAAGGAATTCTAAGCTTAGTAGGTCGTTTGGAATAAGGTTATAATTAACGATGGCAAATATAGAATTGAATAATGTTAATTTGTTCTTTAATAAAATTTATATTAAAAATGTAGTTCAAAAAATTGATTACTTTCTGGTCCCCCTTATAGTTCAGCTATTCAATTGTCACTTTATTAGTGTTACATCCTGGTGCAGCAGGCTTCATTTCTGGAGGGGGAAAGGGGTGGTGAAGTGTTAGAAGTGAATGAAAAGGATGTATTCCAAATACTGAGTACACTAAATATCAGTGGAAGGTAGGAGGATTTTGCCAAGTGTTTTAAGAGAACATGCTATGAAACTGACCATGTTATTACCCTAGCTGATTAATGAAAGTCTCCAATGGAATAAGTTCCTAGAGAGTATAGAAGGGTAAGATAGTGCCATTGTATAAAGGTGATACCTCACTTGGAGGTATCAAAACTATAGGCTAGTTTGTATTTCTTCTGTAGTTAAGATTTTAAGGGGATTGGTAAAATTTGTACACAGAATTGGACAGACGAAGAAAATATTATTCATGCAGGTATAGTTCGACCACCGATTTGAGGTACCTCGACACTTCTGCGCATCTCAGAAAAAGGAGAATCCATTCCGATAATAGGGTAATCAGTCCGTATAGTGGGATGAGTTGTTTATTATTACCAGTCGGAAAAGTAACTCCTCTTTTATGATTATTGTAGTTACCTATGTTGCTTGTATAACAGTTGGAAAATTTTACCTATAAAGCACGTGATTTCGCGTGTTGGCGACCAATTCGGACGTCCTTCATTTCTTTCTCCCCTTCAGCATGAATCGACTATTCTTGAAAAGACGCGAAGCAGGGACCTACAAACGGTGGGCGAACTATAGGCATGGATTTGCTAATAAACACTATTGTTTTAGCAAATCTGGTTATCTTTTACAACAGAGTAACCATAGCAGTAAATGAGGGCGTTGCATACTATTTTTTTTTTTTGTGCTAAAGTACTTGACAGATTGGCGCATGAAAGTTGGTTTTCAAGTTGCAATATATGGGTTTGGATATCAGATCAATGGATTGGATTGGTAACTGGCTTTCTGAACGTTATCAGAATTGTACATGAGGGAGTAGAAAGGTTACAAAGGGAGTTCCCAGACTGGTACTGGGACAATTCAATCTTTATGTCAATGATATTGTTAAGGTACTATAGGGAAATATTTATTTGCTTGCAGATGATGTGAAGCTTGGGAGGGTTATTAGTAATAGTGGTGATTTTTTGATGCTTCAAAAGAATTTAAATAAGCTGGAAAGGTGAGCACAAATAGGGGATATTTTAATACAACTAAATGTAAGGTTTTGAAATTTGGAATCCACAGATTTCAGAAGGAAAAGTGCAAAGGTTGTGAAGACATTTCAGGGAACTGATAGAGGATGTTAACCAAAAGCAAAAAATATGGTGGTGGTCTCAATGTATAAAGCTTTGATCACACCAAATCTAATTTCTGTTATTAGGATTTGAACAAGAGTGCCGAGGTGAATGACAAAAATGATATTAAGACTGTACAATGTTTACAATGTTGGTTATGAGGACAGCAAACTACAGAGTTTGGTGGATAGAAAGCAAAGGGAAGGATATGATTAAACATATTGATGGGTTATCGAATTAACACTGGGAGATCTTTCACACCTGGTAGAAAGAAAGGAAACAAGGACAAGCAGTCCTTATTGTACGCTGCGGAAGGAAGTAGAAGTAAAAGAGGTAAAAATTAAGTTTTTGCATGGAGTGTGGTAGGAGCATGGAATGCATTGCCTTGAAGGTGTGATGAGAGTTGGGATGATTCAAGTGCTTAACTCCAGCAAGCAGATACACACGACTGACATACAGTCAGCTATGTCAGGAAGGGAAGTGCAACCTCCAGCTTAAACTCCACTCCAAACAGGATGGCTAGTGGCAAATGTTAACATAGTAAACATATATAACATTATTTCAATGATGAAGAATATCACTATTCACAGTAATGAACATTGGGGTTGTGTGCTTATAATAGAGAAGCAGCATTTTATTTGTGGGGAAAAAAGGGTTCTTTAACATTGTAGTTTCACTGTATAAGTTTTGAAAAGCATACTATCCATGTAAGTGTTAAAATTCATCCCACTACAGGAGAGGAGAAAAAAAAAAAAAAAAAAGAGAAAAGAAAAGAATTCATTGCAAGAGTAAATTAATTATATTTCATAAGTTGAATATAATTACAACTTAAACATGCCATGAAAATTTCTGATATTCAAATAATTTAATATCTTAAAATGGAAAATTAAAATTCATTAATATATATATATAAAGAAACCATATATATATATATATATATATATATATATGCTCTCCCTCTTATTATATTAAATGTTTATACTATCTTAATGATTGATACTTGTGGATGTAGTGGGCCCATTCTTTTAATAAACTATTTTGGCGAATTTAAAAAAAATAATAATAATAATCAAATGGCTCTTTAAAGGAGAAGAAACCATAAACCATGAAAAAAAAAAAAGTCGAATTCTGAAGCATATTTAAGAAGTTGTGCGTTTACTAGTCTTATTTTTTTCAAACAGTAAAATGTATTCATAAATACGTTATACATATATTCTTTATAGTACCTACATTAGCTTTTTTGTTTATATATATATATATATTTGGTGAATTCGAGTTAAACGGCAGCCATATTGTCTTTCTTCAATCTCACGTATGCATAAGCCTAAGAAGGAAGCCTCTCCCTACAAACAGTCAGTAATAGAAAACTGCTCTGGTAGAGGACTGTAGCATAATGAGACATAGGTCATCAACATCATAATAAGAACGTTTTAAAATCAAGCTACTAAGAACAAACCACATGGAACTTCTGGAGAAACTTTCAGTTATCGACAAATTAGGTGAAACTAGATGTATCCATAACCGAAATGTGATAGTCAATTTTAAATATTTATTAATAATAAAATGGGGGGGGGATCAGTAGCTCCTTATTGTTTAAAACAAAACAGGTTTTGTTTAACCATAGTTCTACTTCTTCAAATAAATGGAAATCATGCACTCTAAACATTGAACATTCGTTCGTAATCCACTTCATTGTGTTCTATCAGCGAAACGCATTACTAGATGCACCAAATTTTAGAATGTTCTTATTTTAAGTTGACAAAGGGCACCGCGATGTTTTATTTACTTATTTCAATTCCTCAGCATTCCTAACTGCTATAAAATATGTTCATACTATGTAAAAAAACACCATTTAATTAAAGCATCGTATGTCTGGCAAAATAGACGCCATAAATAACGAAAAGGGCTGAGAAAACAATAATAATGGCCTCCTCAACCGTTTTTGATCATCTTCCGCTCATAGGTAGTTTTCTGACGAAGGATGAACAGTAATCTTTTCACAAAAAGATTGCTGTTATTTTACTGTCACTTTAACGCTAACTCCACGCGTCAGAATAAATCTAGAGACTTGCTCAGAATAACTCTTTATACAGTACTCATATTTTGAAACAAAACAACGGAATTCACTACACCAAGTGACGGCTTTCACTTATTCCAATATCACAACCGATAATTTACCAATTGTTAATAAACATGAAGTAAAAGTTAAACGTATACTGAAAGTTTACTAACCGCTGGAGGCTTTATTTTGCAAATTCCAGTCTGTTCCGCTATTGGCCTTATCTTTGCTATGAATCCAAGAGGATCTTTAAATTCTTCAGATGTTGGTTCAAACACAGGAGCCTCGGGTGGAGGTGTAAATTCAAACTCCGCTGAGGTCATCTTCACTTAAATTACCACAAACTCAACTTGGAAGCATTATACACCACACGGAAAAAAAAAATTTTTTTGGCGACTGAAAGCCACGCACACATCTATACAAACATTACACCAAACAACAATCCCAAATCTCGTAGCCTCACGACATCACAACGTTAAACATCCAAGACAGATCCAAAGCTTTACACGACAATATTATACTTCCGTTCAACTTTAAAGAAAGCAACAGGAAACTTTTTAAAAAAATCAACCATCCAATTCTAAACAGTCACAAAATGCAAACTTTTTACACAAATATTTAGTTATACGTTTGTCCAATAGGTATATTTTTAATTGTTAGCGGAAGAATACAAGAGCAAACATTTTTCTCCACAATCACTTTTGCTTCAGCGCATTTAACTCCAATAAAGGCTATGCCCTCTAGTGTCTGAAAAGCATAACTAAAGGACAAAAAAAATTGTAACAGCAAACACTTTTAAAAGGAGCGAAATCTTCTGAAGAATAGAAATCGAGACATAAATTTCACTTTTCTAGAAATAATGCAGCTGTCTGCAGAATACATATTTTGTGTAAATCCACAAAGTATAAGAGGAAAGTTTAAATATCACAGGTTTTATGTAATGCTGCGATGCAAAAATTATAGCATACCACCTAAATAGAAATATGGGATATTCTAAATCCGACTATATTATTATTATTATTACGTGACACCTCCAAAGAGTCCAAAGACTCATCGAAGGAGGGCACTTACTCTACAACTCTCTGTCTCCACCAACTACAGTGAACCACATCATCTACACTAACGCCATCTACTGACCACCATTAGTATTTTCACAGACAATCATACACATCCATGCCCACGGCGGGATTCGAACCCGCAGCAAATACGCTAACCACTCAGCCAACCAGTTGTCAATATTGAAACTTAAAAACTTTCGAAAATAGACTAGAGAGCACATGAAAATAAAAACCAAGGCATCAGATTTGCCTTAACTTGCACTCCTCGATAGTTGAGCTCCACCTAGGAGCCCATATATTCGCCTTTTATTTGAGCTTTTCACGGGCCAGACAAAGTTTTGGAGGGGTTGTCCTTATCAGAGACTATGCAGAAACCTAATTTTAGACATTATCTAAATTCTTATATGTTCGACTATGAAAGAAGGATGGATTTATAATTTATAAAATCTACTTTGAATAATTCATACTGGGAATTTAAGTTTGTGTGCAGTTAAGAAGGGAATATGTGGAAGAATTTTCTCTCATAGAACAGTGAGTGAGTGGAACAGTTTGCTTGATGAAGTAGTGAGTGAATTTAAGAGAAAGCATGACAGCTAGTATGGGTGATGTATGTCCTTGATGAGTCGTTGACTCCCTGAAGGGCTAATAATAATAATAATAATAATAATAATAATAATAATAATAATAATAATAATAATAATAATAATAATAATCGCAGTTACGAAGCCTTATAGGCTCTTATTCAATAATTACCATTAAGCCTCGACCGAGAGTTTACTTACGAGGTCTGACAGAAAAAGCAAGGCTGTGCCTGTATCTCTTTTTTATTTAACAAAATGAGAAAATCAACTACGATCTATTTCAAAAATAGTTCCCTTCTGAATTGACACACATACGATGCTGCAAGGTTCAAGGCGATTCTGCAAGTCATTTTTGAAAGGCTATTAAGGATCTCCGTCGTCTTTGCTTTCGCATTTTCTACTGACAAAAAATTGGTTCCTTTGAGCACCGACTAGATCTTTGGGAAGAAGTAGAAATCGCAGAGAGCCAGGTCTGGCAAATAAGATTGGTGTTCAAGAACAGTGATGTTGTGTTTAGCTAAAAACTGCTTCACAGAAAAAGTGGAGTTGGCTCGTTGTCTTCAGGCAAAATCCAACCCTTTTTTTCACAGTTGTGGTCGTTTCCTTCTCACGCATTCGTCAAGTCTTCAAGATAATACTGATGATTTACCGTCTGGTCACTGGAAATCCTTTATGTCATTACAATATCATTACAATACCCTGGATATCAAAGAAAACAATCAACATGGCCTTGAACTTCGAACGACTCATGAGTACTTTTTTGGTCTTAGAGATATTGCTGACATCCGCTGCATTGGTTGTCGCTTGGTTTCCAGATCGTACGTAAATATCCAAGTTTCCTCACAAGTAATTACCGAATTCCACAAACCTGGTTCATTCTTAATGCGTTGCAAAAAGTCCAAACACGGTTTCTCACTACGTTCTTTTTTTGTTCATCTGACAACATTTTTGTTATCATTTTTGCACAACCCTTTTTCATTTAAATTCTTCCGTTAAAATGCGCTGAACATTTCCTTTTTCAAATGAACTTTCTCAGCTCACCCAACCTTCTGTTTTTTCGAATCACATCTCACACTTTTTTAATATTGTCATCGGTGACTGCTGTGTGTGTGTGGGGGGGGGGAGCCTTAACGATCATCATCTTTCAAGCTTTCTCTGCCTTCCGAAAATCGTTTGTGCCATTGAAAAACGAGTGCATGAGACATGCACTCTTCACCCTCGCGAATTTCTTCAGTTTCATAAGAAACTTGATGTTAACTCGCTGTTCACCCTTGCATTCCAACATTTTCCAACTGAAGATAGGAAAACATCTGTATTTGAACACACTCCACTCGTACTGAGTAAAGTGATGGAATTGAGCCTTGTTTCACTGTGACAGGTTAGAACATAGTCTATGACCATCTCTTTGTCTCTCCCCTTCCACTATTCGTTCCCAAAAGTATAGGGTCAGCAGTCTCGTTTTGTGTGTGTGTGTGTGTGTGTGTGTGTGTGTGTGTGTGTGTGTGTGTGTGTGTGTGTGTGTGTGTGTGTGTGTGTGTGTGTGTGTGTGTGTGTGTGTGTGTGTGTGTGTGTGTGTGTGTGTGTGTGTGTGTGTGTGTGTGTGTGTGTGTGTGTGTGTGTGTGTGTGTGTGTGTGTGTGTGTGTGTGTGTGTGCTCGTGTGTGTGTGTGTGTGTGTCGAACCTCTAATGAGAGTCACATATCTCTGACACAGGATTGTTATAATGCGTATTTGAAACTTTTGCGAATAGCATAGAGAAAGAGTATAGTCCAAACTACACCAAAAATCAAGACTTCATCAGTAAAGTACAGATCCGCGTGCGTTGAACGCTAAAAGGTATGCAACAAAAGCCCCATCTAAACGAAATCTCCCGCTGAGGTACATGAAATCGTCGTCTAACGTAAGAATAGCAAAGCACCATAGCTATATAAGATTTCTAACAAAATCATCAAACGCCATGCGCATAATAATGCTGGCATTTGATGCACAACACTCCTGTTATTAACGCAATATTAAGATATCACTCCTTCCCAGCACGAAGTAGTTGATATAATTCCAAATCCAAGAAAAGCTGAACAAATTCTCCCAAAACTATCGCCCAAATAGTCTGTTCTCGTAGCTGGGAAAAATGACTGATAGGTTTTACCAGAAAGAATGCAGAAAGTCACTAAAGAACTAAATTTCATTCCTGATGAGCAGTGGCATATCGAGGGGGGGGTGGAGGGGCAGCACTTAGAACCTTTTTGAACTTTTGGAGTTTATTCTAAAATACAGTCTCGAAAACTCAGTTCCAAATATTGTAATACTACTGCTAATTTTCCTTACAATTGCTGTAAGTGTTGCCAGTTGTGAGAGGAGTTTTTCTAAATTAAAATTGATTAGGAATTACCTACATTACTACGAAACACATTTCGACAATGCCATCGACGATTTTTGTAACAGAAAAGCAAGAAAAATAACATATTAGAATGTTGGAATTAAAGTTTATTTTACTTCAAAAATAAACACAGTGTTTTAATTTATTTCCCTATATGTCGTTTTGTAGTATTTTTGGTGTATATTGAGAGGAACAGCATACACAGGGACCATCCCCGGGCGGCAAAAGCTCTAGCTATGCCACTGCTGATGAGTAATTTTAATTTTGTGAGAACAATTCCCTAAACAACAAGTTTTCAGAGTCATTAAAAATCATCAGCATAGGATCCAACTGTAAGCAGCACACAGAGAGATTTTCCAGGACATTGTCAGAAGCCTGTGTAGCTCAGTGGAATTGGCGCTGGCGTCCTCTGCGCTTGGTCGTTTGAAGTCGGACTCAAGTCTAGTTGCCGACTGGAGGGACTTTTTCTAAACCTTTCTTCTACCGATTTCCGAGATAGTCGATCACTGGCACGGGCAAGCGGGTTTTTCCTCCCGGAAACTCGGGTTTTTTAATCCCGTAAACTCAAGAAAATCGACCGTAGTACCCACATTATTTCAGACAGTAACATATCTTCTTAGGGTTATGTACCAAGAGATGGCAGCACTTGTTTGTCAGCCTCTTCATCGGTGGCTGCTTTGATTAGTGATGGACATAGGCAGAGCCGGCGCTAGGGTTTTTGGCGCCCGTATGCAATTTCTATCTAAGCGGCCTGGTAACTCCGGGAGAGTGTGGTTCATTTACGATAATAAAAATTTTAATTATTTGAAATTTCTTAAATAAATTTTGACGGAACAGCCACACGTTGGTTCGCTAAATGTATAACGCACCGGTGGTGTTGGGTTTGGCTAGGCAGGATAATCGTTAAAAACCCGTATATTCAAAAAATTCTCAAAAGTTAAAGCAAATTTTGATAAAGCCACTTCACTTTAATCGTTGAATATAATGATACAGGGATTATAGCCTTCTCACCGACCCGAATCGCTAACAAAATTAAAATGAATTTTAATTAAAGTTAAAATTTATTTGAACTAAAGTTTAAAAAATGAGCCTGTGTAGCTCAGTGGATGTGGCGTTTGCACATCATCGCGCTAGGCCGCACGAAGGAATTCTTGGTTTCGAGTCTAGTCGGCGACTAGAGGAAATTTTTCTAAGCCTTTTTTCGACCGGTTCCCGAGTTAGTCGATCTCTGGCACGGGCAAGCAGGTTTTTCCTCCCGGAAACTCGGGTTTTTCGTCCTGTAAACTCAAGAAAATCGACCGTAGAACCCACATTATTTCAGACATTAAATATATTGTGTTAGGGTTAGAGACCACGAGATGGCGGCACATTTGAGCCGTCTCTCTTCACTGCGTACCGCTTAATTAGTGATAGCCTTGGGCCATCTGTCTCTGATTGGGTACCAGTGGAGATTGAACTGCCCACTCAGTCTCCAAAAGTTAGATAGGGCTAAAATGGCCTCGCCTACTCCCGTATATACGGGAATAAAAAGGCGTTAGCTGATTTTTTTTTTTTTTTTTAAGTTTAAAAAATTCTTGCATTTTACACGTTACTAAATTCTTAGTAACTTGTAAGTGGAACTATCTTTTAGAAAAATAAAAGAAACTCAAAATAGATGAGAAAATAAGAAAATAATTCAGAAATAATTAGAACATTTAATATAAGTATTCAAAAAATGACATCTTTACAGAATAACAGAAAATAAATTAAATTACATAAATATACTTGAATTTTTTTTATTAAAATTTCCAGGTTTTTGAATTCATATTCACAAAATTAGAAATAATGGTGTTAACGTCTAATTCCTTTTCAATAGCTATTAACGCCAAACTAACAAGCGTTTTTTGACATACTTGTTCTTAAGTAGGTTTTAATCAATTTCAACTTGAAAAAGGAACGTTCACCGCTCACTACACTAACAGGTAAGGTTAATAGTATTCTTAAAGCAATTGAAAAGTCAGGGAAAGATAAATTATTGGACACAATAAAATTAAGAATATCGAAAGGGCTTTTGAATATTTAAATTATCCTTCCGAAAAATATCCCGGAAAGCACATAACTCGACATATAGTTCTATTGCATTTACGTCTTTATTGTCGCAGTCCTTCAAGATAATCTCTATATCGTCACAATTTTTTCGTAAATCTTCGTTATTAATTTGTAGTAATCTATACAATAAATTGAAATTATCATAATATGTTTTTAATTGTTCAAAACGTTCTATTAACGAACACATTGCAATCTAGAAGTATATAAAACACATTCACTCTAAATTTATCTTCTAGCGATTGTGGCGTTTCGTCATGATGTTCGTAGTCAAATTGTCGTGTCTTCTTTCGTCGTCGAACTTCCGTACCAATTTTAAATTCTTGTTCTCCATTCACCTCTTCACTCAGTTCTTTTGCCGTTTTTAGAACTTCTTTAAAATTTGTATCTGATCGATACTCTTGTAATAATATTTTTTAAGTTTTCGATAGATTCTAAAGCAAGTGTAATGTTCATATTTTTGTCTTGAAGCATTTTACTCACAAGATTAATTCTGTTAAGTAAATCATGCCAAGTTATAAGAGAGCAAATAAATTTGTAGTCCTTTATTTTAGCACATAATGTTTGTGATTCATGCTGAGTTTCTTTATTAAAATTTTCATTATTTAAAATTTCAAAAAGTGCATCATAAATTTCTCCTAACTGATATTGTTGAGGGCGGATTGCATTAATTTTACTTTCCCATCGCGTTTCTGAATTGTTGTTTCAATGTTAGTTTTTTTATGAACTTTAAAAGGATTGCCCAACGTTTGTAAGAGAATGAAAAGAAATTTTATATTTCTTGAATAATTGCAAAGAAACTAATTGTATCTGCATTCACTTTGGCTGCATCGTTAATGATTAAATTTAGAGTATTAGCAGCACATGGCACGTAAAAAGCGCGAGGATTTTTGTTCAAAAGCAAATTTTGGAGCCCATATTTTTTCCCTTTCACATTTGCCCCATTGTCATACCCTTGACCTCGCATGTCTTCAATGGGAATGTTTTCCATTTTTCCATTATTGTTGCACATAAACCACGTCCGTTCGAATCTGATATATCTGCAAAACCCAAAACGTTTTCCCTGATCTTGACAATTCCATTGTCAAGATCAGGGAATAATAATGTCAAGCGAATAATAATGGTCATTTGTTCAATTTTACTTGCATCAGGTGTGCAGTCTAAAATTATGGAATATATTTAGATTTTCGAATTGATAATAAAATTGTGTCCCTGATTGCGTTACTTAAAGTTTCCAATATTTCATTTTGAAATATTGGAAACTTTAAGTATCTTCACTCAAATAATGTACTATTGTTTCGTTGTAGGGCCCTTTCAACATAATTTTCCACAACAGGATCAAATTCGCAAACAGTTCAACTAATTTTAAAAAATTGCCGTTATTCCTTTCATATAATTTATCAGATGATCCGCGAAAAGCTAAATTTTGGCTACCAAGGAATTTTATAATTTCAATCAAGCGTTCTAAAACACTCGTCCAATGTTTCTTTTCCATTTCATACATGCTTTGAGTCTGGAAATCAATAGTAGTTTTGTTTTTTTTTAGATTTTTATCAAGTTCCTTCCATTTAAAGAAAGTTTTCATGTGAGTTAAACTAGTCTCATGTCTATGTAAAGTTGTACTTACATTTCTCCAATCGTTATAACCTTCTACAAGACTCAGTAGGTGATTCAGTTGATTTGGTAGGTGCGACAAGTTTGCAACAAAAGCAAAAAACAGAATTTAAAGTTTCGGAATAAATGAGCCATGTTCTTGGCACGAGCTCCCGTTTTCCATTTTTCTATTATAACACGTGTCGCCAAATTTACGACCATATGTATCTCTGGGATATATTATATTTTTCTTTTGAACAGGCCCCATTTCAATTAAAACAGCTCGTAATTTTTCATCAATATTTCCCCATTCACCTGGATCTTCTAAATTGACAGAGACTAGCCTTGCGTTAGTTTCGTGGTCAACTACAACTAAATCTTGTTGTAGTTGACTAAATCCTAACTATTTTTCACTTAAATCATGTTCAATTATCTTGTTCAATAGTTGCAATAGTACTTTCATACAAACTAGATGATGTGCACGGTTCTTCAACTCTGATTTCTGATATATCGAGTTGGTTACAATCTATATCAGAATATTTTAATATTTTAACAAATTTATTAAGAGCCCCAGTTTGTTTCTTAATATCTGCTTCTTTCGCAGCATGATACTTACGATTTTGTGCACCGAATAACTTTTTTTATATTTTTGATTCCATTTCTATTTTATACCCACAAGAAATTATTACACAACACGACACAGAGATGAAATAACAGTCGGCATTGCGCTACTGTCAGTAGCCTACTGAGATGCGTACCATATGACTAGTTAACTAGCAACAAATGTTTTCTACGAAAATTTGTTTCTGCTCATAAAAACCGCTCATTGTTTTACTTTAGATAGACTGCATTAGACACAACATTCTGCAGGCAAGCATTTAGCTTGCTCTAGCTGCAAATTGTAAACAGCCGGCTGATCAAAGAGGCGGCAATATACATTTTTTTTACATTTTTATTCGGTGTATCCGGCCTTATTTATTTTAATATTAATCATTCTAAGAATTTTTTGTTTTTATGATAAAAATTTTGTTTCTTAAAAATTAACTTATGAACCGCTCCCTGGCGGCAGCACCCCCATCGTAGCGGCGCCCGCATGCTCTGCATTTCCGCTTCCGCCAGCCCTGGACATGGGGAAGCTATCTCTGATTGGCTACCGGTGGAGATTGAACTGCCCATTTAGTCTCTAAAACCTAGATAGGGTATAAAGGCCTCGCCTACTTCCTATAAGTGAATAAAAGGAGTTAGATGATTTTTTTTATTTCTCAAAGCATTCAAAAATATGGCACAAGGAGCTTTTTGTCAAACTCTTGGTGGCCAAATAACCAGAAGGACTGGACAAACATACAAAACCACAGTAGGCGTCCCACAGGGCTCCCAGTTTTCACCTCTGTTCTTCGATATATATATATATATATATATATATATGTTCAAAAATGAAAGAATTGCTTGCAATGACATCAATTCGCCAATTTTTGAATCATTATTTTAGATCCTGCTTAGTATTTTGTAGTTTTTCAGTTGCTAATTTAGGTCACAGTAGGCAAAAATACTACTCAAAATTATACAAAAAAGACTCACACAGTGCAGCCTAAAAATTAAATGAAAATAAACCTGCCAATAAATAATAACCTAATACAACAAGTATCCTCTTTTAAATATCTTGGAAGACTTATCACAAAAGATGGAAGAAAGCAATCAGATATTAAAACACAAATAATCTTAGCCAAAAAAGCATTCTACAACAGAAAAAACATTTTTACCAGTAAAGGACTTAGCATCTAGATCAAAAAAAAAAAAAAAAAAGGCTAGTGAAAACATACATATGGAGCATTGCAGTATATGGTTGTGAGACCTGGACCCTAACAAAACAAGACATCAAAAAAAGTTGGAGGCATTTGAACTTTGGTGCTGGAGAAAGATGATGAAAATTAGTTGGACAGAAAGGGAAAGTAATGAAGAGTTCTAAATATAGTTCATGAAGAGCGGTCATTAATGAAACACATCAATAAGAGATGAAAAAGCCAATTTGGACACCACTTGGGGCATGGTGGGACTGATTACAGAAATAATAGAGAGGGAATGTAGAAGGAAAGAGGCCACGAGGCAGACCAAGAATTTCATATCTAAATAACATAATGACACTAAGAGTTATGAAGAGTTAAAAAGGAGGTCACAAAACATGATGATCTGCTGTTATAATTACCAATCTTCGGATTGATGCACCAAAGAAGAAGAAGAAGAATGCATACCATTATTGCACTATCGCCAGCGTTTAGCGCTCTAGTAGTGGCACCTGTGCGAGGTATATCAGTCAAATAGATGACAAAGAGCAGTGGTGATAACAGGGATCCGGGGGGGAGAACTTGCTGTGATTTTGCTTTCAGGCGATTTCATTCTCATTCAGGGAATTCACTAGACTACGAATATTCCCAGAATTTGAAATAGAAAGTTTTGGCACCTCCTTCCATAGTAGCCATTGGCCAAATAAATAAGTCTAAAAATATATAAAGAGCTTCTGCTTCCTGGGCCATACCATTCATGTCCACTCAAAGGCAAATACACTGCTGTTCAAAACCTAAGAACTAACGCTATTTCTGAATATTACAACCGCAAATTCAGGCGAATCAGCTTATAGTGGTTAGTATAACTGACAATTTCGAGTAGAAACCGGGTACACATTCAAATCTTTGAATCGAGCAAAGAGATCATGTGATATTACTGAATAGATTAAGAGGCAAAATGCTGCACTAAGCGAATTATGTTAGATGAAAGCTCTCTTCGTGAAGGAATAAAGTTACAAACTTGAATGTCTTATAATGTCTCAAACACATCATCCAGATGAAAGAATTATTGGAAAGCTTAAAGAAGGCTGCAGAATTACTGATATTGCTAGAGAGTTTGGAATATCACATAGCATTATATACAGGCTCTAGGCAGCGTTACAAACCAATGGAATCTCTTCTACAAGTTTGCTAATAGGTAGTCCTCGCTTTAACACGGAGCATGAAGACAGATTTTTGGTTATAATAGCAAAACGTAGTCGACGCAGTACGCAGGTCAGCTTGCAAGTTGGCTCCATTCATGCACAGGTATATGGATATCTCGATAAACTGTGGTAAGATGTCTGTGACAAGTAAGCCCGAAGGCTTGTAGCCTGTGTCCCTTTATCCACACCTTATCAAAAAGCACGTTTTCAGAGCTGGTGTATCCATGAAAATTGGACAAGATAAAAGTGGGCTAATGTACTCTTCACAGATGAGAGTCATTTTAGTCTTTCCTCTGATTTTAGACGACCCTTCATCTGAGGTAAAAGTGGAACTGCTTACTACCCCAAGAATATTCTTGTAAGGGATAGATACAGAGGTGCTGGGGTCATGGTATGGTATTATGCTTAATAGATGCAAAAAGTTGTACCTTTTGCTAAAAACGTATTGGAATTTATTTAAATTAAGGGGATATTAAATCCCATGTAGTTTTAAAACCGAATAAGAAACTCAAAGATTGGAATCAGAGAGTTTCTTGCCGAATATAGTAAACTATAAAGTATCGGCGAGCACTGGCGTGAGCAAATGCAAGTAACCCTAGCACGTAGTGCAATACCTGGAGACTCGCAGCAAAGTCGGTAAATTCTGATCGCTATTCTTAGGTATTTTCCATAATGTAAAAACACATTTCCTAGGAAATGTATGCTGTTATTACATTATGGTAGGGAGGTCACTACCCAGACCGGTTTCAGCCTTTTTTGAGGCTTCATCAGTGAGTAGCTAGACCTAATACCAAAGTGTATAGCGAAAAGAACTTATATACACTGCGATACGAGTTTCCAAACAGGTTCCATTGCCGAAATGAAGCTTATTAGCTCTTTATACGTAAGTATTGGAATTTAATTTCTACGGAATTTCTAACTCATTTTGTCTGTAATATAATTTACTAGTATGCTAGTAAAAAATTGTCCAAATTTGGCTGTAGTCATGAAATCTTTTATATACAGGTAAAAATCTAAATAATCTAATAATCTAATACTATGATTCATAAGAAACGTACTACTTCACTGAGAAACTAGTATATGACATCAAATTCTTCCAGCATTAAAAGGCTGCAAAATTCTTTGCAAATACTGTCATCTATCCTAACCAATTAATCTTCCAGTTGACAGTGAACAATGACACTACATGTCGGAAACGTCTCAAAACCATGCCGAACAGGTAAGTTTTTTTTAACTTACTGCTAGATGATCAACACAGGCAAGCCACAGACTCAAAACATCTCAAGTCCTTCGTGATCTACAACCTTCAGTTAGACTACAACATACAATATCTCATGAGAAACGTCCAAAAAACCCACAAGGACAGGTAGTTTTTTTTAAAAAAAACTTATTGCTATTATCCCAGAATAGACGAACCCAGTGCTCACTAATCTATTCTCCAGCAATTTCCTTGCATCTTTTATAGAGGCATAAGGGATCACAGGTCCAGTCAACCCTTTGTACCAGAACAGTTATCAGTTATGAAATAAAATGAGAAGGTTTTTACTCTGATAAGATTGATGCCCGTCTTTTATGGTAAAAGCGACTCCTACCCTGGGCCCAGCGCTTTAGAAGGCCCCACATATCACAGACAGACAAAAAAGAAAATAAATTTATTAAAAGAGATAAAAATGCAATATTTAGAATCAGATCATATAAAATAATTGTTAAAGGTATACACGACCATGCGAATATTACCTTATCTTGTATGGGACACTGGTATTAAAACTAAAAGATCTGGATGCCCCTAGTTCTGCTAGCAGCTTTGCAGAACTAGTGCATCTGGCGATGAAGAGATACATGGATACCATGAGCACCTGCTCTTGTGACTAACATCGTCCAGACGACAGGGAAACGCTTTTTCATATCTCTATGGAAAAAAAATTAATTTTTGAAATTTTCATTTATTTAATTTACATTCTTTGATGAAAATATATTCAAATTTTGTAGATTGAATATAATTATATTTCATTTTTTAATCCTCTAGATCAGGAGTGTCAAACTCAATTGGACCGCGAGCCATTTGCCATAAAAGTGCATCTCAAGTGGGCCGCAAACAATTTTTCGACTAAAAAAAGTGGAAATAATTAGAATCGAAGAGAAGTGAAAGAACGAGTATAAATAAATCGAAAAATTAATAATGAAAAGTTTATTTATTCTAAGTCATTACAAGATATATAAAATAATAGTATAATGATTATGACAAGTCAAAAAAGATATTAATAATAAATAAATATTTTTATTATATTAATATTTACAGTATATAGCATTTAAACAAATTAAACCGAAATTAAATTTTATTTGAACAAATCAAATATTTATACAGTCTCATTAATAACCATCACAAAAATTTACAGAGCCTCCTGTTAGTTTGAAATTTTTTGTGTTTGTGTTGAAATGAAATACTTCTATTTTGGGGAATTTTTTAAATGTTAATGATAATATTTTGGGATAAATTTTGGGACAGAGGATAATATTTTGGGATATAAATATATATATATATATATATATATATATATATACTTGAATAATAATATAATTATGAAAATCACTGAAATTTGTCTCCATGACGGGAAAAAAAAAGAAATGCTGCTGTCGTTAGATCATTCAGAGGGCACCACTATTAAGATTACTATAATTATAATTATAGTAATCTTAATATTACTATAATTATAATTATTAATAATATCATTATAGTAATCTTAAGTAATTTAATTGTAGTATTTTATTTTTTTCCCGACACTTGACAACATCTTTCGTTAACCAGCTTGTCAAAATTTGGACTTAAAGATTGAGAGCATACGACCTTCGTTATCGTAGAAATATTGACGTCGGTTAGTCTTGATCTGTGGGCTATTTTGTTACCTTTCATACATGAGAATAATTGTTCACATAAATAGGTGCTTCCAGAATAACTTAGAATATTTGCTGCAAAATTTTATATCCGGATACTTTTGACCTATATAAGTGTATATTTTTGGATCACTAACTTCTTGTTATTTCTCTTTTAGAATGGAATGATTTTGGAAGTCAATAAGTTCCATTTGAATACAAATAGGAGCTTTTTCAAAATTAAAGGAAAAAGGACCTGAAAAAAAGCGAAAAAAACTTCTTGTTCCATAAAATATTTAAATTACCTATCAAATTCTTCTTTAATCTTTTCTAGTTTGGGGAAATATTAAGAAAAGGTAAAACTTTAATTCTTATTGTTCAACTGCTCGCGCATAGGAAAGTAATTTAGAATATTGTCTTTTAAATGATTTTGCAACAAAATTAATTTACATCTAAAACTTGACAGTGCATCAATCATGTGTGTTATTAACTGATCTTTTCCCTGAAGTTTGACATTTAAATCATTCAAATGTCCTGTAATAGCAACTAAGAATGCTAAATCTTGTACCCATGTCTAATCATTAAGAAATGTAACATCATGATTTTTCATTTCTAGGAACAATTTCATCTCCTCTAAAAGTAGAAAATAGCTTTTCTAACCTTATGACAAGATAACCAACAAATCTCTGTGTAATAAGATAGTCTTTCAAATTCACTCTCCAAGTGTTTAAGAAATTGTGCAAACTGGCAGTGATTGAGGCCTCTGGATCGGATGAGGTTCACAGTATTTGACACAGGCTTGAGTATGCTGCCCATTTCCAATACTTTGGAGAACGGGACAGGCTGATGAATAATGCAGTGGAAAGATTGCAGTTTTGGAATGTCCGGATACATTTCCTTTAACATCGCTGCAATTCTTGGTACAAAACCTTCATTTTTGCCTGTGATTGCTAGAGCACCATCGGTTGTCATAGCTACGAGCATGTTCAGAGGAAGTTGGTATTTTTCCAAAATGCTCCACACGGCGCGGCGTCATAAATGTCTTCCCCTGTAGTGGATTGGAATCAATTTCCAAGAACTCTTCAGTAATATTCATATTGTCGTCGCAAGCCTTGAGAAACAGAGCAACTTCAGCCACGTCGTGAAAAGATTAAGTTTTTAATCACAAAACATGTTTACGTAAGTATAATATTACAAACAAGTCAGAATTTGCATTGCAAAAAGAATTAGTCTGAACAAAAATACAATATTATGTATTTTAACAGATATTCGATTGTTTAAATTTAAAATTCACTAATGAGACTTTTGATTTAGCATCTTCTCAGCCAATTTACTTAAATCTCGATTGTATGTCGTGCACTTTAATAGTAATTCGGCTTCCAAACTTTCATCAGTCAATTTGTTCCTATACTAATTTTTAATGTACTTCGTTGAAGAGAAAAATTGTTCGCAATTGCACGTTGAACCGAAAAGAGTCAAAACAACAAAAGCAAGTCGCCTGACATTTGAATAATTAGTTGGGAAAGAATTCCAAAATTTAAATATAATTTCCTATGGTGTTTCTTCAATAGTTTCCTCATTTTCTTCAATTTGTGCTACTATTTCCTGAAGTTTTTATACCCAGATACTTTTATTCTGAATTTCCAGAAGTTCCATTTGTAGTTCTGCAATTGATATTCAGGGAAAAGCTTCAATATCTATTAATTTTAAATCGCAATTTAACGGATGTAATATAAATTTCATCATCTCCTGATGTTTTTTAAAATCCTGAAATCTGCTTGTAAATGAATTTAAAATTACAGTAATCATTTTAGCAAATATTTTGCAATCAACTTTTTTTCTTGATTTAAATTCAATCTATAATTTTTTAGATTTTCAAAATTTATAAATTTTTCTTCAGTAACATCTTCGAAAAACATTCTTAGTTTCTGTTCAAAGGTAAGGACTTCCTCTTGTAATTGTAAGGCTGTGTTTCCCTTCCGTTGCAACTTCAAATTTAGCTTATTAAAATGTTCTGTCATATCAAGAAAAAAACAAAAAGTTTGTATCCATTCGGGATTACTGAAAAGTTTCACAAAATTTACGTTATCATTTTTTGTGGTTTAAAAAACTATTACATCTTTTAAGCACTGAAAAAAAAAACATTTTAATGCTTTTCCTCTTGATAACCATCGTACAGATGTAAATGTCACTAAATCTTTATGTTGGCTACCTAGTTACTCTAAAAATGTGTCAAAAAGTCTGTGATTCAACGCCTGAAATCGGATGAAATTGATCATTGGCATAACAACATTCATCACTCTTTTTAGTTGTGGCAATAATCCCAAAGAATTTGCAACTAAAGCTTCTTGATGCAAAATGCAATGCAATGAAATAACTCCATGTGGAATATGAGTGGAGAATAATTTAACAAACCCCTTATTTTTCGCAATCATAGAAGGCGCGCCATCGGTCGCAATGTAAACTGTATTATTAATATTTTATTTTGTAAACTTGTTAGAAGGTTTTCTGAAATATCTTGACCTGTAGTGTGTCCTTTAAGTGTTAGCAGATCAAGAAGTTCTCGAATACCGGAAGATGTGATATATTTAACTATCACTCAGCGTCGTGCCATATCAGAAATATCATTTGATCCATCAACCGCAGTATATAAAATCGACAGAATAAATATCCATAATTTGCATATTTGAAACTTCTGCAGAAATTTTACAATCCGTTCCTTGATAGTTCTTGTCGAAAAGATTAATTTTTAATTTTTTTACGTATCCCGTCCTTATTTTTCATATCCTTAAATAGAATTTCCAAGACATTATACATGCAATTTTTGAGAAATTCACCATCAGTAAAAGGTTTTCCTGCTTTTGCTATTTCAAGGGATAACAAAAACTTGCTTCAGTAGTATTCGACGAAGATTTTGTCCAAGTTGACAAATTTCTTTGCTGAAGCAATGTTTTCTTTTGTAATTCTTCAATAACATTTTTTTTTATTATCACCCTCAGGATATATTTTTTACTGAAGTCTAAATGTTTTCCTCGAAAATGTCGTTCGACATTACTTGATTTGTTATTTTGAAGTTGTAGATGGCAAATTAAACATTGCGGATTTCCATTTACTTCTATAAATGCAAATTTCTCTATCCACATTTTATTGAATCCTCTGTTTTCTTCGATTAATTATTTTTCTTTTTCTTGAACTCATATTAGGAGGGTTATTATCACAAATTTACCTGCAAATAAAAACACAAATTTAACATAATAAAAATTGATTTGTGCATAACATTACCTGACATTAAATTAAACACCAGTTCAGTACCACAATAAACAAGTTTACTAACAGAATATTTATTTTGACAGTTAAAATCCGTATGTACGTATCTAAAAACTGTCGTGTTTGACAAGACAGCTGATCAGTTACTTCACATTTTCGCCGTGATGTAGTTACCTTAGGCTGGGTTAACATTTAGCGGTATTTCAAATGTAACATAGTTGTC